>NC_135997.1:26255314-26445314 GCF_048128805.1 Centroberyx gerrardi | reverse complement strand
CTTTCACTTGTTAGGCTACTGCAAGCTTTCCAAATATTAGGGAAATATATACTTAAATGACTATAATAATATTTGATCATTATTTTGACATGAAAAATTACTACCAACAACAGTATCTTGACTGTAGTATTTTGAGAAATGAAACATTCTTTATGCACTCTGTATGATTAACACACAATTTCATGTGTTTTAAATGTTGGTGATTAATATTCTCACCTCAATATGGGCTCAGCTGTCTTGCCCATTGTATTGCAATGTGATCACCTGGACTACTGTTTTATTCTCTCATCTTAAACATGCACCACATATTTTATCAAGATATTATCTCCGTTGGCATATCAATGCTCTACTATAGATAGCCAAATGAGTAATGTTATGTAAAACATACAGCATCCTCGTGTGAAGATGCGGTACGGGTGTCATCAATTGGAAATTGCGTTTGGAACCATGTTTGGTGGCTATGTATGATATCACCCTGATTGTTGTTGTGATGTGGAAGAACAATAAAGACACACACTAATCCACTGTGACTGACTGTGAATGGTGAAATGCAGCCATCCGTCATGCCATGGATTATATTGTATCTAATGGAGTAATAGGGTAGATGCAGGATTCTGATGGTGAAGACAACAAACTTGCAGTTCAAGTGAGTTAGATATAGAGTTAGCGTTGAAGGTTAATCAGTTATCATGGATAAATCAGGGATTAAAGGACTACACAGACTTTTTGGGAGTTTGGTGCATTGATTACCTTACTCAATATCTGACAAGAGGATTCGTACCAAAATCATCTCTGTGTCTCTGGTAGACAGCTCTGTCCAATGCGCATGCTAACGCTTTAGCATACAATGGGTTAAGTAATCGTAGTCAAGTGAGTTCACTCACTGATTTGTGGTGGTATCATTTAAGGTTTGCGGTGGCACATTTAGTAGCTTTAGTAGCCAGTTACAATATGGGTAATGTCATCTTTTTTTTTTATGATTTGTATTTTATTGGGTTTTCTGTTTTTATTACAAATACATACAGATAGACAAATAATGAGGGATATAATAAAAAAAAAGAATTCATGCTGATGGCAAAAAAATTGTTGAAAATGCTACAACAGATATTAGATTACAAAACAAAGACAAAAAGCTATTTTGTGCTTCCTGCAGTACATGCTGCACCCAACACCTGATTGTAATTACAAGATGGCTGTTTACACTCTTAAGTGTAGACAGTTTTTGTATTACATTGTTTACACACTTGAACCTCATATTCAGTCCCACTATTGGCTTTGCTTGATATCCATAATTGTGTTGCACACTTGCTTCACAAATACAGCGATATAATGCAACAATAAAACATATAAAAATTACAAATTAGGCTGGTAAAATCCAAGAAGCCTGATAATATAAATTACTGTATACTTACACAACCAACAGCATAGCGACTGAGTGAGTTTTTTTTTTTGTTGTTTTTTTTAATCGGAGTGAGGTCATTTTCAATTATTTTCTGTTTCTGAGATTAGGAACATTTAAAGAGAATGTCAGCAATGAATACAAAGTTCATCAGCTGCTTATGTCAGATGTTTACTACCACAAAGAGTCTATACCAAAGTACCAAAAAAATGACAATGTTGCACACAAGTGACCTATTGCTTTAAATGCCTACCTCATGCCTGAAGTCAATGCCCTATTCTCCCAACAGACTCTCACAAATTGAGTCAGAAACAAGGCAAGATTGTGCAACTATTACTTTTAGCCGGCTGCTAGAAACTGTTATTTCCAGGGTGATGGAGACAACCAGATCAGGGATGTTATTTTGAGTAAATGTACTTCACACTATAGGAAGGGAGCTATTGCGGGGGGAAAGAGCCTACAGCAGGGATGCAATGGAAACCCACCTCAGGCTATCATGTGCTTTAGGTAAACTGTACTGTATGTGTGGAAAAAGAGTAAGAATAGTTTATTGTTTACTGGTGAAACAGTTGTAAGATTCCTGTAAAGAAAGAAAGAAAAAAGTAAGAAAAAGCCCAAGTGAAACAGTATGCGGTAAACAATATGTGAGAAAAAGTGTTGAAGGAAATAGGTCAGTGGTTGAAGAGTTTTTAGAAAATAGGAAGTTTACTTTGCAGAAACAGGGGGGAAGTTATGTATTGGAAATTGTACTGGAATGGAGTTGGACACCTGTCAGTATTGATATCATGTGACGTCACTCAGATATCTGCTGTAGCGTGTGAACAGCAGAAAAGATTAATATTGATCCACAAGACGTTAATGAGGAAATGGCGCTCCGTAGGTAAGCAGTGATGTCATGGTAATGAAAAAGATGTGTGGATATGATCTCCACTCATTGATCATAATGAGATCAACAGCCACCAACATAAACAAACAGCAATTATACTTCAGCGATAGCACTGATTAGGTTTTATTTTCCTGCAAATACGCTGTTTTCGTGCAACGTGCATCAGCCTGATAGCACTCACTATAATAAATACCACGGATTTGTATCATAAACTTTCATATCCGCTTAAAAAAACATGAGCAACCTGTATTTCATAAATGCAGAGGTGAGTAAACTGAGTGTCTGTGGATTTACTGTCCACTGCATTCCTGGTTATAAGATAAGCACACAAAAAAGGGTCTGTGCCTTCAACCTTCACATTTAGCTCTCCAGGGTGGCAAGCTTAGGTCAGAGTATACATGAAAATCAATGCTATTGTTCATGAGAAAACATAACCGAAGCTTTGCTATTACTTCTAAATTGTCAGTACGTGTCATATGTTCTTTCCTTGCTCGGCCAGTGGAGAATACAATTGAATTTCTGCTTTGAAATATGTTATTTCTTCGTCCTAGGACAGTACAGTCTGTTTAAGTGAATATCCGCTACTGTTTCCCATAGTCAAAACCAAGAGTTTCTCCCATCCTCTAATCTGTGATGTCAAACTCATGTGAAGCTGCACAGAGAATAAGTTGTAAAAAAAAAATGGAAAATTAGATCATGATAATATCCAGGATGATTTTTCTGGGGAAAGGGTACATTTTCTACTTCAGAAGTGATATCGCGGCTATAAAATAACGCTTATTTGGATGTAAAATATCATAGACAGATTCACAGTGTCATCTCTTATTCATTGTCAGTGGGGCAGTACCAGCGTTTAGATTAGTATGAAATCACATATGAGTCTCGGTTCACTAGAGCTGTAAGAGAAATCCATAGATACTGATTGGACTGTCCTATGTCATGAGAAAAGCATTATTTCTTAAATTGGAATTCCAATTTTATAGTGTTATTCTTCTTTAAATGGAATTTTCATTCACAGTAATATGAAAGCCCAATGTATAATAACAGCACATCCAAAGAAAATGACGTTAATTGTGGTTCAATGTCGTTTGTTTTTGACAAGTATGTTGATATCTGAACTGTCTGATGCCTGTTTGTTTTGGTTGTGCTTCCTTATTGGATCCACATGCAAAAGTTTATGTATTTTTGAGACTCACTGCATTTACACTTTGTTGTTAATGTGGCCAAATGTGTCTCTGACCACCTCCAGATAGGGTTTGAATGATGGGACCTTCAATGTGTCTTGGGTGCATTTACACCTGGATTTTATATGTTTGCGCTATCCGATTACAATCCACATATTAATGGAAGCATTACCACTTGTATCCATATTGTATCCAGATCCACACCTGGTATTAAAAATGCGTCTCCAGTAGCTGAATTTAATTGTGATTGCTTTTTCCCTCGCAAAATGCAAATCTGCCCCTAGCACCTGACGACTTCTGCTTCCTGTATTCTCCTTCTTCCCTGTCTGTGCTTTTAAGGACAAACAGTTCCTGCCCCACCGCCCCGGAGTTATTATCCAAAGCCTTCCAATATGCTAATTTGAGATTTTTTTCTGACATTGCAGTCATGTTCTGTTGAAGCCATTCTCTGCCATTTTTTTGGCGATGTCTTCAACGACTGATTGATTTCTGTGAGATTTATCAAGCTTATTGTGAGATTTATCTGTCCATAATGTCAGTAAATGCCGGTAAATTGGTCTCACTCGAACTCCAGGCATGCATCTTCCTCCATGGTGAACACTAGAGAAATATTGTATTTATTTCTTCTTTTGTTATTTGGGGTGGATCTTCAGGTGCCTCGTGTGATGTGATGCCTTTGGGAGGAGTTGATGTATGTGGCTTGGAAAGGCTGATGCATATGCACTACCTTATGTTCACAATGCATTTCAAACACATTATAATGCCAGGTGTAAATGGGAAAGAGATGTGCTGAATGCTACTTAAACATTTGCTCAGATTTGTTGTACTACTTTTGCTAATCTCAGATATGATGTTTTAAGAAATTGCTGAGTGCGTATCTGACTATATCTCACTTATACTTTACGTATAGACTAATATAATAAGATATAACAGTACAATAAAAGTGCATATATAATAGTAATAGTATAGAGCAATTTATATTTATTACAAATATGTATAATAAAGTATAATATGCTTTTATTATTTTTTTCAGATGCCATGCTTCTTTGTCCTTGCTATATGAGGGTGCTTTTATTATGAGACATAACACAACACCATGACAGTGGGATGTGTGTTGGCATGTAATTTATGCAAGCCTAATCAATGACATACAGTGCTAAACTGCTATGCTGTGCTGGAGGAGATAATCCTCATTTGAACACTCTCCAGTGCTTGCTTAGAGATGGTCAACAATCCATGATAGTTGCCAAGAAATCTACTTTGTAATTATGGACACATTGATGCATATGCTAACCGTTTTTCGTCATGTTCCTGTTTGATAGTGGTGCTTGCATGCATAACGAAGCAATGCCTTCACATACTACACACACTGATACGCCCACCCAATCAAATCTCATTCACTCTTGCACATAAAAAACCCCACACAGTCTCCCACACAGCACATATCAGATAAGCGAGCTCCACTACATTTCTAATTCAGCTTGGTTATTGGATGTTTGGTTTTGAATACAACACGAGTGAGCTGTGGGTATTTGGGTTGCTGTTGTTATTTATTCCTGTTTTTAATGTTGTTTGGCTGTGCAGCCGGGGAGCTGAATTAATTTCCTTTCTGATGGTTGGGTATCAGTGTCTCAGCCAGATGAATTATGCCTTTCTAGCATGTGTCATTTCCTCTCAGCCCGGCAACGCTGGAACCATTTGGTAACCTGAAAACAAATTATCTTCTGTTGGCTCGCGTTCAAATTCAATTAAAGCAGCGCAGAGTAATTATGTGGAGGTACAAAAGAGTAATAAATGTGAAATAATTAATTAACCTAATAATCTTTATTTATGATCCCCTTCATATTAAGTGTGTGATTCTGACAACGTGCGACACCTTCGCAAATAACTGCTGTCGGATGTTTGTCACTGCAGATCCACCAACAAGCATTCTGTGTAAGTGTCATGAAAAACTCATTATTTACTATCTCAATCTTGTCATAATAAAGCATGTTTAGATTCAGGCTCAGGTACTTGTCATGCTCAGCGCTATTATGATTACCATCACAGTCACCCATGGAGAAAATATGCATGCACCAGCTAAATTGGGTGTTTAATTTACAGTGAGAAACCTATGTAGTGACATACATTAATCAAATGTTATTCTGTATGACAAAGCAATGTGATGTGCAGGAATAGTCACAACAGTGATTTATTGGACATTGCAAACCAATCAAACAAATAATAATCCATGAGTATAAAATAGTTGCAAATTCTATTGTATTTTTGTCTTTGATTACATACTTATAGTAGGCACAACTTCAAACAGGCAGTAGTGTGACATAGAAATAGCGCAGTGGAAAGTAAGGGGGTTGCGGTCAGTGTGGTGGATGGGCGTAAACATTTGTCTTGAACTCTGACGACCCTGGTTCAGTTCCCAACCCAAAGTTTTCAACTGTGAGTGAAGTTTTCATTTGTAGCAAAGTTTTTCTTATTTAACCATTAACCTTACTCTAACCTTAGCAACAGTTGTTTAACTGGCCTATACCTAACTGTTATCTAACCTTTTCACATGACAAACAGGTAAAAATGGTGTGTTCAATTTGTGCTGTTGCCACATAATTCAATTCATGATGGGGGAATGTAGTGTTTATAATTCATGTTCTCAATATGTAACCTGTGTTTCAGAGTTCACGCTCACAAAATGTTATGAGACTGTGTTGGGAGCTATCAAGAAGTAGATAGTAGCTGCAGCAGTTACAGGTAGTTGAGTAGATTTACGGCACGATGAAACAACTTTTCTGAGTCTATACTTTTATTTCTGCTAAATTTTGGAACATGCACAAAACCTTGTTTGAAAGTAACAAAGCACTTGAAATTACTCAGACTTGAGTAATATTTAATTGAAGTAGCACTCCTTGTGCTTGAATAAAACATTTTGTCAGCACCACTCATAATTTAGGTGAGCCTCATCTTTATTTTGTCCTTTGGTCTCGCCATCAAAAACCTGAACACCACTTACAACATGAAGAGCTCTACCTCCACCTTGACTTTGTAGCCTTGCCTTCCTTTTGTTATTCACTCAGCCGTGCAAAATGGTTAATTAACGTCCTGTTTAGCCACAGGATGTGTTGCAGTTTTTGTTCCATAGCAACCCCTTGTTGCTATCTTTTCCTTGTGAAGTGTATTCATCTTTTTTTTTTAATTAAGCTAGAAATGGATAACATGCCTCACATGGACAAGAAGCATCACACAATGTACCAAAGCCAAGAAAAAAAATTAGTAATCTAATTCAGAGCATTAAGTGCTCTCGTCTCAGCAAACAAGGAACATCGCTCTGTTTACATGCCACTAGAAGAGCAAAATGGACATAGTTGCATGGCTGGATGGCAGTTTCTGTCTACTGTTTGTGAGCACCCAGTCCACACTTAAAACATGTACACACACACACACACACACACACACACAAACACAGCCACACACAGATACACACGCACACATGCACACACTCATCACTGACAAATTTAAGTCTGTCACCCACTCAGAGATAGACAGTGGCCTGCAGCTAGACACTGAGGGGGGTAAACATGAGGGGATAACACACTCCAAACCTCCCAGAAAACCATTACATATCTCTCTTTCACTTCCACTGCTGTTCTGGATGCATTTCCTAAGTACTGATTACAGTTACAACCTCATTATCAAAAGGAATTCAGCTTTTTATATGAGGAGATTCATTCTTTCTGTGTCCAACAGAAAGTATTATTATTATTAATAGTAAAACAAATCTCAAAGGGCTGTAAGACACAGAAAATTGTGTTTGAAAAGTTTGAATAAAATTAAGGAAATTAAGGGAAACATTAACTGGAAGAATAACGAAATAAAAGCAAAGCAATGGGGTAAAAGCAGTGGTAAGCTATTTAGTGGGTCACAGAACAAGGCTTTCATAGAGAAAGGCGTTTAGGCCTTAAGTCATTACACATCTCCGTAATCCTTCTGTTGCCCTCTTGGATAGATTTCCTAAGCGCTGATAATAGTTACAACATGATCATCGAGAGAAGCTCTGCTTTTTTATATGAAGAGTTTGGCTCCAAAATGAGATATAGACCTAATGCACCATTTGAAAAAAAACAAAAAGTGATTGCTGGCTGGAGGGTAAAAGTTCACTAATGGAATATTACTAAAGGTTTTGGCTGGCTCAAGACCTTTACTTTTTGTAACATTTTACAAGGTAAAATCGGCGGTGGTATTTTTGAAATACTGATCAATATCCACCAGGGAACAATGTGGATATACTGTATAGCATTCTGCTGTATCTTATATAGTTTTTGGTGTGTTATTCCAGCGTATAATCTACAGTCATTTTTCTTTGCTGGTGTCATTTCAGCAGAGAGGAGGGTGTTTGTTCCTTTTCTTATCTGATTAGTTGTGATGTAGTGTGATATGAGCTCATTGGCTGTCATATCCTGGTAAATTTCCTCTCTAAACTGAGATGCTGCTGGAGTTGATGATCTGCTTTAAATGCCTCCTTAGGACTGGTGCTGCTACATACAGTAGCTAGCATCTCTCAATATCTCATCCTGCAGTAGATTCAGTCTCTCCCTTTCCCCCTCTCTCTCTCTCTCTCTCTCTCTCTCTCTCTCCCCCTCTCTCTCCATCCCTCCCTCCAACCACTGTGTTTGCGTTTTATGTCGTGCCCTTGGGGGCCATTGCCTCTATTACACTTCTCGGTAATGATGAGGGAGATTAGACATTAAAGGCAAACTAGCTCCATTCTATTCTTATTGGCTGTGTTTGTAGTGACATTTTCATTGCTGAATCATATCTGTGCCTCTTAGATTTGCATTCGAACATTTGTAATACCATTAATGCCCCCAGCCACTGTTTGTGTGGAATTCATTGACACGTTATTGTATTCAGAGACTGTTGGTATACTAAATGTTATCTGCACACATGAGCTGTAGGTCTGTGTAGGCCTTTATGTTTGGGTGTATCAAAGTACTTGCTGCCTTCCTACTTAATATGCATAGCGTGTGCTGAAATGAAGCATGCCAATATAAGCAAAGACAATTTAATCATTACAGTGAGGTTACCCTTTTCATGGGTTACACATACATTTAAATGATTTGCTTGTGTTCTCTTGTAATGAATGACACCTGCACCCTGAGAAAGACAAAAGCCTTTGTTGCTGTACATACTGGCAGGCTATTTTAACCAAGATTGTGTTCGTCTTTTCAGAGAGCTGTGTGGGCCAATGAGAAACAAGGACTGCATACTGACAAATCTGCAGGATACTTCATTATATTATTCTCAATTAAAACCTGTCCTCAGCAGCATTAGTCATCTTAGCACTCGTCATTCATACTAATTAGTGCTTGCCTTCAGTGCCTCATGCTGGAAGAGGATATTTCAATATCCCATTAAGCGATTCAGAGATATGCCCTTGATTGACGTTCCCTTAAACCCGGGAAGTAATTACATTATATGCTTCAGTTTTTCTTTTAATAATTTAAAATTTCATGAGGTTTTCAGCGTTTTATGTGTAAATCATGTTAGGTTTATCCACAAGGCCGCTGTATAATAGATTAAAAAAACAAGAGCTACATAAAAACAAGAACACATCCTGGCTCATTGAGTTGCATTATAGGCTATATATATACTGCATATACCTAATTAATTAGTTAGTCCTACATCTAAATCATGCATATCATGCATTCTATGATACGTAACAGACATGCATGCATGACTTTGCAAAATATCAAAAAATTGGAGACATCACAGCTAGACATTGTTAACACCCTGTTAGCAACTTTGCAGCATCACTTCAAAATTGTCAAAAATCAATTTGTTACTTTGCGCTCCAATTCAGTCACAATAACAGGAATCATGTTTTCTCTGTTGCCTCTGCTTTTTACAAATAAGGAAATGTGGAAAATTAGATTTTAATGATTTAAAGGTAAGTATAATCGAAAGCTTGTGTCTCCATTTGTGTTGCCAAAATGTGTTTAGAAAACGGAGCTGATTTATTGACTCTCATTACATGTTGTTTTGCCTTGAGTAAGTTTTTCTAACTTTGAAACAACGGTCAGGACCATAACTTCATCATCACCATCATCATCACACCCAACTAATCATGATTTTTATGAAAGCACATGCATTCAACCCTCCATATGTTGTTGCTGTCTTTTAAAATATTTACTTCGATGCAAAATAGTATGCCACAAAAAATATTAATTATCTTTTGTCAGGACATCCATTATTCCAGAAAAGTTTACTCATGGAAAATATTATAAATGTCTCCCAAAGCACTGTATATTTTCTAAATGGTACAGTGTAATGAGTTTTTTGTACCCACATCCATTGGATAATGATTAATAGTTCTGGGCTGTTATTTGCAAAATGCAATCAGTTATTCTGCCATAACATGTCATGGCAAACCGCTTTTTGTGTTTGTCCCATACTCCTCACAGAGAAGAAGTTGCTCTTTGTTCTGCTTCCAATGTAAATTACTATGTTCACAGAGTAATTGTCACCTTATCATTCAAAGAAAAGGGAAATTGTCACCTATCACACATGACTGTCACCTATCATGCAGTACAGAGGAAGCTTGGCTCAAAATACCATGACATAAGGGACTGAATGAAAAAACGATTACAGGTATGTTAATACACTCAATGTGATTTAGCACACAATCTGTGTCATCTGAAACACCAAACTGGCTTCTTAAACTGAATTTCACTTTCACTTTGTGATTTTTACATAAAAATCCTGCCTAGTGTAGCTTAAAGTCAACATCCACAGACATTGTAATGCTTCATCAAAATCAGTTAAGATGTATTATTGTAATAATCCTACTTTGTCATCTGTGCATGACATTTCTACACACCAGTATTAAGATATGATTTGGCTATAAAAATACACAATATATTGCTGTGGTGGTTGATAGACTGGTTCCTATCTGGGGAACTGTCTGTATTGTGCTCGCATGGGTTTAAATGTAACTCTTCCTATGCTGCTGCATATCTCTCCTCTCTCTTCTTCTTCTTCTTCTTCACTGCCTGCACTACCTGAAAACTCAGCCCAATACTGAAGGAGGCTGACACCCTTGAAAAGAAAATTCCTGATCTGCCCTAACCACAATGTCTAATGTTACTTCTAACTCTGTTCCAGTATACAAATGTACTTTTGTTGACTACTACTTATAATGTTAGCAATTCAACCAGCTCAGGGCCTTAGTGGTTTAAGTATCCATACATAGCTTGGCACTCAACGTTGTGAATAATTTACAGATTATTGCCCTTGGGGTAATAGCTTCCAACGGACTAGTGCCTTATTGGGAGGGTGTACTTGTGCTGTAACATACGTTGACTGTAAACACCAGCAATGAGAGTTTTGACTTTCAGTTACCACTATTATATGGGTTTAAGAACACTGTCATCTAAATATCCAATCTGGCACTTTAGTATGACAAATCTGGGTATTGATGCAGTGATTTTTGAAGTTTAGAACTTTTGGATTATCCTTCATATCCCACTGTAACTGGAAGAAACAGAACCTTTGGTTTACAAACAATACAAAACTATTACTTCAAATCACATTTAAAGCTCCTCTCTATCTGTCATATTCTGTCATAACATTTATCATCAATCAGTCAAACAATCTGAGGGTGAAAAAACATTTGCAGTCCAATGAAATGAACATAATTAAGAAGTAGCTTCAGCCAAGCGAAATGATTTGTTAAAGATGCGTTCCAGCCGTGCTGATGATTCTCATGAAGCTCAGCTAGCCATGCTTATTGGTTGCTATGGCAACTCTTGTGGTAACCAGAGAGATAGTTACCAATCGTTGCACTCTCCTATTTTGTATTCACTATATATATATATACTCATTACATTATGTTGAAGAAAATGTTTTAGACTCACGAGTTGGTAACCATGTAAAAGCCATAATACCCTAGAGGATGTTCTTTGCTGCGATTATGTGTGCTTCATACATCAGTACTACCGACTACTGCATCACTGTCCTACCCATAATCTCAGGTAAGAATGCCCTCTGAGATATTATTGCTATAAACAAATTCAGCAGTAGGGCGACCATACTGCAGGTGAAGCTTCACTCTCAGTCTAGTGTTTCTAGTCATCTCAGTGCAATTTTTAATGTGGCACTGTTGAACACAGTTTATTTCTTTGTCTTAACGTCCAACCAGTTAATTTAGCTTTAGCAGCTGAGGCTATGTGGACAGGTTGGCTAATTGTTGCTTCGCCTCAGCCGGTGGGGAGAGAGGCCAAGGACCTAGCCAAAAAAGACTTGGTGGCTCTGGCTACTTGGCTATAGTATTGATGATATTGCTCTGTGTGTTGCGGCAAGAAACAATAGTTTATGTCCTTACTCAAATTTGTGATCTATAAATGAAAGTGTAAACAGCACAGAATCACGTATCTTGCTCCCACAACTTGTGTTTGCCTTAGAGCTCTGTAGTATTGTGCACATCTTCCTATTTTTAAGTTTATAATGGCATTTAGGCTAGAAATAACTGTGGAGAGACATTCAAGGGGAACTCTGCGTGTGTGTGTGTGTGTGTGTGTGTGTGTGTTTTGGTGGTGGTGGTGGGGAGGGGGTAAAATGTGGATGCCATGCACTTCAAGATCCACCCCCTCTGAGCCTAAACTCATTTATAGGCCTAAGCAGGTTGCTTTGTCATTTGTGTGATGTTGTCATCAGCTTAGCCTAAATGTTGGGTATCATTGGAAATTTTAAATGTACAATTAATACACTTGATACTTTGATGCTTTAAGCTGTTATTGGTCATCGTCACAGACAAAACAGGTGGCAAGCTTATACAACAGAACCAACTTAGTATACTGTAAAACAAAAACGTAGAGGAACCGTTTTTACTTTGCAAGTAATACAAAATTTAATTCCAGTTCAGTTTAAACTTCACGTTAGCTTACCTTGTTAGAGTGCATATTCGCTGTTAACAAGGGCTGTTATTGGCTCTTATCCTTCTTCCTGCTCTTCAAAACAAATGGCAGGTAAGCAGTGGTGGAAGAAGTACTCAGATCTTTTACTTAAGTAAAAGTAGAAATACCACAGTATAAAAATACTCTGTTACAAGTAAAAGTCCTGCATTCAAAATGTTACTTAAGTAAAAGTACAAAAGTATTAGCATCAAAATGTACTTAAAGCAACAAAAGTAAAAGTACTCATTATGCAGAATGGCCCATTTCAGAATAATACAGTATATATTATATTATTGAATTATAATTATTGATGCATTAATGTGTAAGCATCACTTTAATGTTGCAGCTGGAAAAGGTGGGGCTGATTTCCACTACTTTATATACTGCTGGGTAGTTTACAGTAATCTATAATAATACATCACAATTTATTAGTTGATTATATTTTGTATTAATAATCTGAATCTGCAAAGTAACTAGTAACTTAAGTTATCAAATAAAGGTAGTGGAGTAAAAAGTACAATATTTCCCTCTGAAATGTAGTGGATTAGAAGTATAAAGTAGCATAAAATGGTAATACTCAAGTAAAGTACAAGTACCTCAAAATTGTACGTAAGTACAGTATTCGAGTAAATGTACTTAGTTACTTTCCACCTCTGCAGGTAAGGGAGGGGCAAGCAGCAACAACCTCTTTGTGGCAGGATGCAAAAGGTTTTATGGGCAATGTCTTCTTAAAATGAAGTAACACAAAATGCTACACATAGCACCTTCACTTAGGATGAACCTGCCCTTCATAAAAATTCTACAACCCCAGTCAATTAATTTTGGCCGCAGATCATTACTGGTTTGCTGGGGTCACCACAGATGGCTCTAATCTTCCCAGCACATCTGAAAGGTGTGTTGCTTATGGCAAAACTGATTCTGAAGCAAGAGGGAGAGGTATGTTCACAAGTCCTGTATGTCCTCTAATCACAGTAATAATGCTGATACCTTCACAGCATCAAAGACAGGTTATTCTATTTGATCCAATGTGACCATTCTCTAATGGCTGTCACTGGCCATATTCTTATGTTTATATCATGAGTTTTGGAGGAATCCTCATGAATATGTATGCCCCACTGCAACTGAATGCTCAGCATGAAATGAAATACTGCGCTGCTTGAGGGTTGTTTGCCTTGAGACACAAATCTAAATCTACATATTGCCCATTGCATACAAATAGAAGTGCTACAGGCCTGAACCTACGGGCTACCTCAATCAACACTTCTCTTCAAATGTGATGAAGACCTTTTTTGGCATTTAAAGATACCAGTTCAATTGGATATGCACAAACATTGTTCCTGCTGTCGGGCAAAAACCTCACAGTTGGTGTTTTTCTTTTTCTTACTTCCAATTTTACATGGTCATTTAAGAGCTGAGTAAGATTTGTGACACTGTTGTTGGCATCAATAATAAAATATGCCTTCTTTTCTTTATTCCTCCAAAACTTACTTTTTAGTGATACATGTTTTTTGCCTGACAACAGCATCATGCGCTGAGAAAAAAGACTGCTACAGTGCATGGGCACCATGAACACAGCATCATTTTCCAGCTACATTAAAATAACTGCATTTTCTCTTCCATGGTCCAATAACTGAAGAAAGGATCTTGATTTGTTTTCCCCTATGGCTGCAAATCTCATTTTTATAGCACAAGATATTATGTGCAAACCAATTCCAAATCCACTTTTCCAGTCTACTTTTCCATTATCACAATAAAATCGGAGCTCATTTTTACGATGGCTGAATGTTCAAATACATTAAAAATGGGTCTGAGAATAGTGTTGCCCTCGTGGCCGTTGTCTTTTGAATTAAATGTCAACACAGGTGTAAAACAAAATGTAACCTCATATTCTGTTGGATATAAATGTGTCATTTGCTGATATAGATGAGTCTGGGGGAGAAAGAGGCTCATCTCCGAGCTCATAAATTAACTGGGGCCTGTCCATGGTTGAGTGACACATCTTTGATTTGTAGCTAGTAGTTAATTTCAATCCAAATCCACCATGCTGTAATTTCTCACAACTTCCTGCTTCCCAGACTGTCATGCTTGGATCATGGCCGAGGAAAAAGGAATACACCACCGGCAAATAAATGACATGCCATGTAACCTTTCAAAGCAAGCCATGTGCTAATATAAATAACAGCAAACACCATAAAACTTCCACTGTTTAAATAGATACGAGTATTCAGTCAACTAACTAGTCAAAGCAAATTGCTGGTGGTGCTCAGTGACAACCAATTTAATGATTTCTGCCTCTGATTCTGGTCCAGTGTAATTGATTTCCACAGTGTAATTATGTCAGGACAAATGCAGTGTTTTGAGTCGACTCGTGCCTCCAGTAGAGAACCATATTAAGCTGTGAGACGAGGCTCAGGAGGGCAGCCAGTTTGGACAGGGGAGAAACAGAGGGGTGGCTGGATCTGAGCCATGACCCTTCTACTGTCTCTCTCCAAAACTGTCATTTCCATTAGCGTGGACTCACTAGGGCCCTGACAAACTCTCTCATCCCCTCTAACTCTATCCGATTGGACAACCACTGGACTGTGTCGTTGAATTCTTCATAAATGGTTGTGTTTTCTGAAGCATGAATAGCGCCGCAGTGCTGGTAAATGAAATCGCTGTATATAATGGAGAAGTTTCTTATAATGCTATACCTTTCATTGGAATGTGAAATAAGACTTAAAGAGAGTAGTTATGGTCGACAACCTGGAGCCGGTCCAATATGTGCTGTTGAGCGGTGGAATTTGGATTTGCAATAATGATAGCTTTTAGATAGCTCTCTGTATGGAGAATGTGCTCCATAAGGTCTGCATATGTTGCAAGTGAAATGTGAGGCGCTTGCTTGAACTACGTTTTCTGACTCAACTGTGGCTATCCTTTATGATATTCATGGTACATTAAAATGCCAATTCAAACAGCAAGAGTAGGTATGTATTTTTGGCAAGTGCTATGGGTCTACTTTGAGAATATGTGTATATAAAATTTGATCTTATGCAGTAGTCTAGATCAGTTTTTTTGCTTTCTCAGATATATAGTATTGAATCAGAAAATGTAATTCTTTGAATCTGAAATAAAATGCATTTAAAAAAAAAATAGGAATAGGAAAAGGAGCAAATGCCTTTAAGGCAGAAGATGACAAGACAACAAGGGAAAAGAGCAAAACTGAACAGAGCTGAAGAGAAGAGAAAAGACAAGAGGAGAGAAGACAATAAAAGAGAAGAGGAGAGAAGAGAAGAGAAGAGAAGAGACGAGAAGAGAAGAGAAGAGAAGAGAAGAGAAGAGAAGAGAAGAGAAGAGAAGAGAAGAAAGGTAGAAAGGTAGAAATGCTCTCTACAGACAATCCATTTACTCCCAAACACACCTTGGGTTATTGAGAACGATAACAATGCAGCGAGGGCCTTTTGTATCGTGGCACACAGACACATGTTTCTCCTAGCCTGACATAATTGCCATTCTTCCTCTCTTTTCTATCTGGGCAACATCAATCTCTGTTGCCTGGCTGTCAGAACTGTCGGAGGCACGGAGCAAAGCCAGGCTCCCGGTATCAGGCTTTGTGAAGTGGTGGAGCTAACCACAAGATGCCGCTGAGGATGAGAGGGGAGATCATACAACTGGCTCAGCCAAAAGACTCTATCCTTCTCTTTACATCATGTGTCACCAGATAGGTTTAGTGTAAAACTCTGACTTCAGCACCAAAGCCCCATATAGGGTGACAGTAACAAATTGATTCTTGTTGTCTCTGCGATTTCTAATATCACATCAATAACACCTAAAATGGCATGGCATGCGGAGTATAAAAAACAAGCAGCGTGTGACAGTACATATGGGGGCACATCACAATTGATGATGTTATGCACACCTTGTACACACGACTGTTTAAAGGAAGCCGATTCAGATTATTTGAAATAGGTGTGCTGAACTGTTATCGAAAACTATGAGCTTGTGCAGTCGGCGGAAAAAACGGGAAAAAACCCAAAGAATATCCTGTGCACTGTGAACATAGACTAATCACTGTTTCAAAATTTTTCACAACTTTGGGATGAAAAAGATTGTTTGAGGGGAGAAGCAATATTTCACTGGGTGAAATAGGTGCAGGCAATCTGCCTTTGGAGTGGAGAAGGCAGCAGTGTTTTATAATGGAAGAAATTCAATGTGACATGTCGAGAATGAATTGCTCAGTCAACCAGAAATATCCCTTGTTCTAATGGCTTGGGACATTCAGTGGCGTGTTCTCTCCTCCTCCTCCCCCTCCCCCCATATTTCTCTCTATCTCTCCTTTCGTCTATCTCTCTGTCTGTCTGTCTGGGAGCATATACATGTACAAACACAACACACATCTGTAATGAATAAGGTTAGGAACGACCCTTGATTGCTGAAATGTGATCAGAGTGTGGTAACCGAAATGTACAGTGGTTAAATTTGTCCGAGTCTCAAAGGGCTTGATGGGAGCAGAACCTAACTGACCTATGGAAAATGAAATTTGCTGCGATATCATTACTGTTCTTGATAGCGGATCATTGATTCATTTGTAAAATAAAGTTGATCTATTTCAAAGGTTAACCAACCCATAAATGCGGAGGACTATACTACTCATACTGTATCTACAGCTGAGGGGTTTCCTTCCAAAATGTTAAATATCCATTTTGCAAACACAAACGATTACAACCTCTAAAATGCTAGTATTTTGAAATGGGCTCATGGTAGCTAATAATGTTAATGATATTCAAAGGGGAGTTTCATGCCTTTCATGCCTTGTCAGCGCTGGTGTCACATTTTTCAAATAATGGATATCTCATTTTAGAATGAAACTCTTCGCCTGCATTATAAATGTGGAAATATATACCGTTTCATTCACAGCAGTACATGGTACAATGGTCAAATTCATAATGTGTGGACTGGAGTTGTGTACACTTCAACATTCAAAGTATAAATGTATTTTCCGCGGGTCACTGCTCTGTTGTGATATGTGAATTGTTGTTGGTGATATGGAATATTCATTCTCTCGGTGTAGATAGAGGATGCATTGTCATGTATCCTTTATCATTATTGGCTTGTGAGTGTATACACTCTGTATGATTGGCACTTTGGATATTCGTCCTGTCCACAGAGCATGTCTCTACCTTACATGAAATATGATCTCTTGAGGAGTGTAATCATGGGTTGGAAGATTGCTTTCTATTATCCAGGAGTGAAAATGATAAATTGGTGCTGGGGGAAAAAAAAAAATGTTTCAGATGTCAATTTCATCACAGGGCTATTTTGCACACATGCTCAATTTCATTGTGTTAGGTGTCTGATAGAAGTATTGTTGAAGATTGTGATGATTCTCCCCTCTCATCAGCAGGGTTTTGTGAGGGGCGACACAGCATATAATCTGTTCTCAGGACGGGTTAGCACACAGGGAGGGGACCCGTGCTTCTGTGAATGCCGCACACCTTCGTATTCATAAACTCAAAACTTAGCTGCTCTCGGCATGGTGACATGTAAACTGGAAACAAACCAAACTCGGGGGCTAAAAATATCGCAGCAGGAAGATAGGTTATCTATCTGCAGATAACAGGCTACAGCACACATTACATATTAACCAACATTCACATACTGGGTATTCAACACTTGTACTCTGTGAAGCTTTTGTATGAACACTATTAAAGCGGATTTGGGACAACACACATTTGTGTTAATTCTCTATCTAATATGTTAACATCAATACATACTGACAGAAGTCAGTTGTTGTTAACGTAATAATCTAATAGTCTGTTTTGCTTCTGTCGATTGTCGATTGATGTAATACAGTAGTGACTGAAGCTATATCCAGTTCATGACAGCTTTTGCATTTGCTGCTCTAAACACCCAATGTAGCTCTTTCCTGGGAAAAATCCTCCAGCGCACAGGAGGTGATGTGTTTTACACTTTCAGCAGCAGCAACTGGTTTGTTTGGAATAAATAGAAGAAGAACTGGGTAGTTAGCATGAGCAGTGATAGCCACCATGGCTGAACAGACAGAGAATAGAGCACCACCTACAGAAACTCAAACTTCATCAACAACAGAATCAACAGAAAATCCAAGGCGAAAGACGTCACAGTACTGGACACACTGTTTGATTGACAGGTGATCTGTGGGAAGTGCAGTGGAGAAACACTGCTTATATAAGAAACTTTCTTAGAACCACTTCGCACCAAAGATATCACCCAAAAAAACAAAACAGAAAAAAAACAATGGTCCTGCAGATTGCCAATTTAACATCAATACATTCTGAGAGAAATAGGCGATTACTAACATATGTTGTGCTGAAAAGTAACACATCTGTTTGTCCCAAACTAGACTGACAGATGTGCTGAAAAGGAAAAATATACTGATGAAATGAAATGTTTAACAAATCCACAACAGGGCTGTTTATGGTGCATGCAGTAACACAGCTGTTTGTGGCCAAATCTCCACCAAATGATCTACGGGGGATGAAGTCCCACAAGGTGGACCGGAGACTTTGTCATTATATCATTAGCACTGGAAGCCCCCTTCTTGTTGGAGCTAATGCACTGCTGTCCATTCACGCAGACCCATCTCCTCCTGGGCTCTAGCTGCGTTAAGCTAATACTCTCCGAGGCGTTAACATTAAGCTGGGCTACAATGTCCAGTGAGTCTGTGTAAAAGGGGGCTCCCTGTGCAGCTCCGCTCAGCGCACTGTTTAGAGTCACCACACCATTAGTCAAATCTCCTCAGCCATGAAAAAAAAGAGGAGGAAGGGGGAGGAGAGGGGCGGAAAAAAAAAAAAAATCACAACAGAATATGCATGCATAAAATTCGACACATTTGTTCCCATGGCAACCATTCAGCATGTCATTCACTTGTCAAGCCGCATCAGGGCCGATGGGGTCCATTGTCTGGGTCCTGGCGAGCATGGCTGCATGGAACAGACTCAGCCCCCTTCTCTTCCTCCCTCTGACCGACATCCAGGTCATTCACCATGCTGTTATTTCTCTTTAATTCACATTCGGCTAGTTTTTTCAGCGCTAATCGCACGACAAATGACCACCACGGCTCAAAAAAAAAGAAGGGGGAGAATGCAGTGCAGTACTGAGGCATGGCTTTTATGATTCCTTTGAATAGGAGGGGGGGATTAGAGAGAAATTCAGGGCCACTTCTTTCAGATCAACACCTCAAAGATTTTCCCTGCTTTATTTTATAGATTCGGTGGGCGGCGAAGGCAGCTCGGAGCCTCAACGTCTATGACTGGCTGTCAAGATCAGTTTAACAGTCACAATGGAAGAAAAGGCCATTTGACTTCTGTAATCTTTTCTAACATGCTCTGGAGTTGCTGTTGATTGGCACTGCTCGAGCATTTCCCCCGTGAATAGCACTGTGCTGTTTATATGTTAAGGTTGTGCAGAGGTTGTCGGACCTCGTATGCTGCTTTCAAACACTTAAGCAAATTGTTCAGCTTCATTGTTGTGATCTGTTTTTGCAAGAAAATGCGCCATTATTGCTCGAGCAATTAGGTGTAATAGAGCAGGACTACGGAACAAATGCCGTGGAGTGAGCGGCAAATTTGTATCGCACCAGCACACTCTGTTGTGATGAACCTTAGATTCACCCAGGTCCATATCAAACTAATGCTGTATGCTTCCTCCTTTAGTTAATAAACAACCCAACCTTTTGCTTCTCAACACGACTTACAAATTGGTTAAGCTTGTCTGGCCTGTCAGCTGTGAGGCCAAACTACTCTGTTGCTGTTACTATTACTACAGCTCTTCTAAACCGTGTATTAAATTCATGCCTGTGAAATTGTGAAATCTACACTGGTTTTGATCCAGATAAAGCTTCATTTTTGTACCCATTTTTCGGCACATCACAGCGCCTGGCAATGCTTATGCAAGTTTACAATAACACATTGTCAACCACTCGGATGCTTCCGAGCGACGCAGCATTGTTCATTAAAACCTGTCTGGTGGAGGCTGTTCTCCCAGCGCTGCACATGTGGTGAGCAGATATTTAGTGTGGTTGCGAGCTGCAGATCGTCCTCCTGAGGACAGCTGTAAGCAGGAGCAGACTGAGGCTGTTTGGTCAAACAGCCATCTCTCAACACAGCGACACAGCCGCTCCAACCAATCACCTGCCACAGCCCAATCAATATACATCAGTGGGGATAATATATGATATCGAGCGGTGTATAAATCTGTGTTGTTGTCAATTCATTGCAGTTTTTATTTGATCTACTCTCTCACTGTGTTAAATTGAATGGATGTGCACCTCATCCTACAATGCATTTAGCAGTTTTTGCTAAATAACAAATTAGAAATAGAAAGTAGTAGGTTGCAGATGCAGATTCAGACTTTTAGGTGTTCATATTGGCAGTTTTCCATGTTGTTCTTCCCTTTGAGGCAGCGCGATGTTTTGGTTCAGTCTCATAACTCATTGTTCCACATGCCTGTACACTTTCAGCAGACACTTATACAACCTTCATGCTTATTTTTTTTCCCGGAGATCAGGAAGGAACGGGGCTGTAGCAACTTGTAATGCCATCAAATGAGAATCCTCATAGATCATGTGAAAAGAGAGGAGGGGAGATTTTCTTGGTCGTGCCGTGCCTCGGAGCTATTCGCACAACAACATCCGAATGATTAAGTCAGCACAGGAGCTGGGGAGATGAATAAATGAGAACTTTATTTTGCTATATTAAAAAATGAAACTGAGACGCGCAGTTATACAGCACAATAATATATAAGCCAGTGTCCGTGGAAATAGAAGGTAATTGATGTGCTGCTACATTTCAGGAGGTTTTTTCTTTTTTTTACTCCAACTAGACGAATGCACAGAAAGAGAGAATCAATCAAAAATTCACTTTTATATTCAACATCTGCTCTATAATGTTTGCTACTCTGCATACTATTGTTGGTTAGACAACTAGAGGGAATGCTATTCCTCCCTCTGCAGCTGTAGTTAGTGTTCAAGTATTTTGCATTGAACAGCCTATATAAATGGATTTGACACAATGGAAGGCTTGCCCACCAATATGTGGCACAGTGGTTTACACTATATTTTATGTGCGTTGCTTGCCATTGAACAATACGCAAAGTAAAAGCTCATATTAACTGGTCGCGTAAGAGTCAGCTTGGGTTTTTATGAAGGATGATATGATTGAAAGCAGCATAGAATTGTTAGACAATCACATGAAGAGATTGAGGATAAGCCTAGACAAATAAAAAGCCCCGATGGTGCACTCTGGCCCTGCAGCAGAGTGGAGGGTGTGAGAAAAGGGGAGTTAAACAGTACCCAGGTTTGGGCTCCTTAACAATTTCTCCTCGCTGGTGAAAGTTTGGGTGTGGGAGTTCTGCCTAAAGAGACGTGAGACAAGCTCACCGCCCCTGCTCACAGCCAGTATCAGGCCTAATGAGGCATTAATCGGAGGTGTGGGATGTTGCTCTTTAGAAAAGCACAGGGTCAGCAAAGCACAATGAAGACGACAACAAAGACTGGGGAGGCAGTGGCCTAAATGAGCGTTTCTCTGAACTGCACGCTCAGCAATCACTTCAAAAGCACGGTGACAGAATATTCACCAAATTTCAATGGAAAACATATGAAAGGGGCTTTGAATGCTTTTGTTTGTAGGTTTTCCTTTTTCACAAGGGTGATTAACACCCCCCCCCCCCCCACCCCCCACCCCCCCCTCCACCACCCCACCCCGTCAAACCCTGTGAGTTCTGGAAACAGCCTATGTGCCCACTGCGTGCCCACTGCTAGAGTCTAATAATATGCAAATAATGTGCTTGTTTATTAGTTTAAATTTTTTTTAACTAACTTCAATGGGTGTTATTCCCTGTTAGTTTTGATTTCCATCTGTTTATTCAACAATAATCCATATTTAATGAACCTCTACAGGCCTGTTTCAATTATTATTACTGCGTACGGAACTCAAGGCTAAGCTAAGTTGAGGGGGAAGTTTTAGTGTTGGAGCGCAGCCTTTCCTTTGCATTACTTCCTCTGTTCAGAAATCAGCTGGTCGAGCTCTCAGCTCCGATGCATGTTGAGCAGTGAGACGCTTCCCCATAATCACCAGAGGGTTGAAGGAAGGCTGATTGGCTTTTGTTGTTTTTCTGTTTTTTGGTATTTTTTTTATTAAAGCAGAAGGTTGTTTGATATTCATGCCATTGCATCAGCATTTGGATTACCTCTTGAGCTGTTTTCAAACTCCAATTTGTTTTCATTGTTGTGGCACTGAGGAAAAAAAAATTAACAAGAGGGTTGTTAAATATGATAGCCAATCACAAAAACCAAGGGTTGCGGTGATGTTGAACTATAATTTTTACTTTGCACAATGTCCTCAAGATGACGAAACACACTGAACAGATGGGCTTTTATACTGACTGTCCAAAAACATTCTCATTTCTCTTAACCATAGTGTCCAAAGGTATGTGAGACATGGGGTCGCTGATCGTCAACTGGTCTGGTGTGTTTCATATTTGGTTCATGCGGCCACAGATGGCTGTTAGACCCAGCCATCTGGATGTGAATGTCCAGCCCAGAATGTGTGTATCCCAGAGGATACTCTCCACCCCCAGATATACTGTACGATCCTGGTTTGATGTGAACCCGCAGATATCTGATATCTAACATCTCTCAAATATAAAATAAATGTTTTTTGTTGTTGGTTTCCACTTATAGTATTTAGTCTGAATGATTCGACCGTAACTGTGTCATAGATCATACTTAGTGAAACCACCCTCCCCATTCCTTGGGTTTCTGGTTCCTTCCACAAGACAGTTGCATTTGGAACTGTAATTATTGCTAAGCTGGCAATTCTCTTCCATATGTGGATTCCTGTTGAGCATGTTCTGCATTATGGATGATCTGCATTGTGGACAGGTTTTTGTGAATTTGTCAAAGTTTTTGGATGCACTCCACCCCTGCTTAGTTCCCAGCTCCTGCTTATGGACTGTGATGAGGACAGCACTCAAACTCCAATCCTCTCTTCTGTCCTGCCATGCATTCATATTTATAAGGGTTATTTTTTAGATGTATACAGTGATGCATTGTTTCATAATATCTTCTATTATAGCTACTTTTGACTGTTTTTTAATAATCGCCCTTGAAGACATGTGGTTGAGATTTTAGATGCCCTGGGGCATTTGGGCATTATTGGGCACAGTTGGTCTGGGATAGAACTAGCAACCCCACAGTTACTAGCCAACCAACTTGCCAGTCCCAGCCCTGTGGTCATATAGTGCCGGAGGCTATGACACACAGTTTCCACTGATACAACCTTGGGGATGTTAGAGTAGATGGGAAAATTGCTGTGCGCCTCATCATAGTTTCCCAGCTCTGCATGGGTCTTGTGTTTTGGATAATACAAATGGGAGGACAAGTCGAGCTAATGAGATTTTCATTCGCAGGGATGACATTGACATGCATTTGTTTTCATAAAACTTCTTTCTGATGATGTACCCTCCATGCTTGGCGATAGGTTAACCAGAAATCAAGTGCAGACTTTTGGGCTAATTAACGCTGCAGCTGTCAGCGACACTGACAGGTTGGGAGCCATGCTCTAATATCGGCTGCAGATGGGACTGCCTGCTTGAAAAGATCCAAATGCCCTCAACCAAAGTTCCAAGTGATGTGAAAATATGGTCTAAATTAGAAACCTAATGAGGACCAAAGAATCACTCTGCATGAAGAAATACAAGTAACATTACAACACTGCGGTGTGTGTGGAAAGCCATGGGGAACATGGGATAGCGGCGCTCCAAAAATCCAGAAAACAGCAAGACTTGGTCCCAGTTTACCATTTCTTTATTTTGGCTTCATCAAGGTAATGCATTTCGGCATAAAGCCTGAGCAGTGTGTGTTTGTTTTGTTGTGTGTGCATGTGTGTGTTTACTGTGTTTGTGTGAGTGGTGTGAGCGTGTTTGTGCGCATACATGTGCATGTGTGTGCCTGCTGTAGGGTTCGACCAATGTGGGTTTTTGAAGGCCAATACCAAAACTGATCATTTTAGACTGAAGCCGCCGATAGCCAATGTAGTATTCTGTGTTTCCCACAGAATTTTATTGTTGGCAGGATGGAAAAGCCTCTGAAACCTAGACTTTAAAAACTTAACCTAAACCTAAACTTTAGACTGTGAGACACCAAAACTCTCCACTGAACCCATAATGCAATTCTTTTAGGGTTAGCAGCTCTTTAAGACTTTAAGAGGATACTCTGGGATACATTACTGACTTTAAATTAAAATGATTAATTAATTTACAAAAGACATCATTGAAAAATTAAATTAATAAATTAAATGTGCAAAAAAAATAATTTTCAGGTTTTACAGACTGTTTTTATGCAGCTTTGTTCAGGGAGGAACTTCCATCATATCTGCAGTAGATGACATGACTGGCGGATATATTTAATCAAAGGCAAATATCGGCCAGATATATCGGCAAATCAATATATCTAACCCTTGTTGACGTGTGCATTTCTGTACTGTATGTACAGTACTTGTGTCAGTGAGTAGGTGTAGTTTTCCCTATATATCTGTCACCTATGAACGAAATCCATTTTTACCAGCTTGTGTGTCTGGAAAGTAAACATTTATTATACTGTATTGGAGTTAGTGGAAGCTGGTGCCTCAATGTATAAAGGCTCTAAATTTGGCTTTCCTCATCTAGTATTGATTTGAATTGCCTTCCAGACACTGTCTCATCATGCCACAAAAGACATTAGACTTTGATTGAAAATGCCTTTAAAGTTAACTGCTGGAAGAGGTAATTTATTGGGCAGCTACTTAATTTATTCCTCCTCTAATGCACATTCATCAGACAGATCAATAATCAAATGATTTCACTGATTATGTGAAATGAAATGTACTGAATGAGCTTGCATAGCAATCTTAGACAGCTCCTCACATTACAGTGGAAATATAACAATGGGATGTATTACATGGTTGCAATAGTTTTATAGAGCAAATTAGATGAATTTCGAGAGGTGTCTGCCACTTACTCTTGATCTCTTGTTAAATGCAAATGAGTGCAGTCAGCGGCATCTCAGTAAGTGCACCGGGAATCTTTTGAAAAAGGAAACAAACGGCTAAGAAGAAGACACAGGATGGGGAGGAAGGCATGGTACTTGAAACAGGCACCATTGTGGATGCCTATAGATTTCTCCAAGCTTTTTTAGTCCAAACATTTTCTCTTGGTCTCATTAGAATATAAACTATTGACCTTGTGTGCTCAGCGATCAAAGCTCTGGACCCTTCAACACTGAGGGAGATATTGAACACTTGTTTTTGACAAGGGCCTGTCAAACACTGTTGCCGTGGCAACGCGGACCCAATGCTAAACAAGACCGCGCTCACTGTTGCCTTTGTGCTCATGCAGAGAGACAGTAAATTAGAAATATATTTTACAATAAGATGCAGCGGAGGGACTCTGCACTGTTTCATTAACTGCTTCATCTCCAGGAACAGAGAAGCCACACTGATGCATTGACCTGCAGTATACAGTGCCATTAGGAGCCCCATTTCACATTTCTTGTTCTCTTCTGAGCATGTCCAAAGCAGGACAGACATTGATCTCCCTATTCTCCTTAATAATCGCCCTTGGTGAGTCACTTCCACTTTCATGGACAATGCCATAATTGAGATGTATCCATTTACTTCAATTGCACACTTTTTCTCTGCCAACCCCTGCTTTCACAATAAGCACTCGAGACAAACTCAATTTCATGAGTACACTCATTCCCCACATCGCCATGTAGAATCAGAAGGCCTTGATGAGAAAGGTGATGCTGCCTTCCATGAAGGGTCATGAGCAATCTCCCTGACAAGGAAAAAAGATGCCAAAAAAGACAAAGAAATTTACATCTCAACAAATGCACAGGTATTTTTTAGATTTTGAATCACCTGACAAGAACAAACTGCAGTGGAAAGCAATGGACCTAGCATCATGCTAATTTAGACCTACATAGTGACACAGTCAGATTAAAGTCCAATTAAAGCTAGGCAACTTTGCACATGGTAGCGAGAGGTAAGAGTTTGAAAAACCTCTATACCCAGAAATCATGTATCCTGATGTCAATGAACTGCACACTTATGTTTACCAACCTGGCTGGTCTGTGATCACTTAAATACCAAAGGAAACCAAAGGGACAAAAGAGACCAAATATTTAACGTTGGTGAGTCCAGCTTTCTCTGGACTGAGCGTTTGCTCGCTGCTGTTTGTATTTCACTCTGAATCGTCACGTCCTGTGGGTGGAGAAATGTTCATATCTGATACCAGGATTTGGCAAATTGGGCAAATCTACGGCGTCTCATTTAGTGGGGATGGGACGCTCTTCTCTTTTGCAGCCCCACTGTGTGATTTAGGCTGATAAAACAGACGTATTTTGACAACAAAATCAGAAAAAGCCTAGTGCAGCTTTAAAGAAGGTAAGGCTAATGAGCTAGCCTTTAGCCTCATCAGCCGCATTTGGTACATTAGCATTAGCCATGCAATCGTAGATTCTCATCAAAGTTGGATCCAGCAGATTAATATAAATGACAACCCAGTGTATCATCTGCTAGACTCAAAACTATGATCATGTTATTCATTAGCAATAGAACCATTTAGGTTGCTTTTGAAACTAAAAACAAAGGAGTCTGTGAGAATTTTACTGGATGTGACAGTGACCTCTGCTCCCTACTGACTCGGTTGTAATTATCACGAGTTATTTGTGGCCCTGGTTCGCAACTTAACCAGACTGAATAGAGTTTTCTCTGCACATGGCAGCAGAGAGCTGGCGAGGTTGGGTGAGCAAGCTATAAATATTCGAGAGAACAAAAGAGCAATTGACTGCTGCAGTGTAGGTGTTACACCATCTGTTAAGACAACAGAAATCCCACCTTCTGGATTCTTTATATTCATGATAGAAGTTAGCATACATTATGTACTCCTGCTTTGCTGCTAGAATTCTTTGATAAACAGAGACACAAACTTTGACCTTTGATACCAAGAACACAGACGACTGGGAATACATCCTGCATCAAGAGGTTTTAGTTTACAAACACAAAAGGTCTGGAACAAAATGACAAAATGCTTTGCTCAATGTTTCTTAAAGCGAGGCTCGAGCTGAAAAGTTTAATATAGACTCACAGTGAGGCTAAAGCCGCTTTCATAGAACCAGAAAAACAACAACAAAAAAAGAAAAACAAAAGGCAAAGCTGTGACCTTTATCTAGTTCTGCGTATCTTATAATTCTGACAGCAGGGCTGCCTGACCCTGGCAAGGAATCATTATTTCAATGCTAATCAGAATCACAATCCCTTTAATGGCCAAGAACAGTACAAGAACTTGTCTAGGTGAAATTGGTACTGAAATATATTGACAACTTACATAAGAGGTAACACATAACACAGTTCATAATACTGACACACATGGTACAAATACAACAGGGCCTCACATGCAGTGTAAAGGGGCAGTGCAAGACATAGACAGTATACATATCAACAGGCAAATATTCACTCTTCAATAACCATGTGTATTCAGGTAGCATGGCATAGAGTATGGCTATTATTGCATGTTAAGCTAATGCTTACTGCATTCTGTCAGAGTGTCCTTCCTTCTGAATGCCACATATCTCCAAACTGACCAGGTGAAGATAATCACCAACTTATTTGACCTTATGCATTATGGGTATTCTCCCCTATGTTTGACCTGGAGACAGAAAATGGGTTGATCTGTCACATTTTAAGAAGTAAGATGTTTGGCCCAAAAGCACTGCACAGTGTATTAGCAAATATGATGCAGGCTCATGAGCACTTTTGAGGTTGATGGTTCATGTCAAACAGTGAGGATACAATAAGATAACTGTCCCAATGACTTTTTGAAATCCCCACTGCAAAAAAAACATTGTACATAAAATTACGCCAGACAAAGCTTAATATACTGTTGTTTTCCCATGTATGCCCATAGCCCAAAGCAGGGAAAGAGATGTGTGTCTAGAAAGCGAGGACATCAGGCTGGGGGACCTTCCCTTAAAGGACTACAGCAACTATTTGGGAATTTGGTCCATTGGTCACCTTACCCAATATCTGACAAGAGCATTGGCACCAAAATCATCTCTGTGAGTCTGGTAGGTAGTTTTGTCCAGTGTGCATGCTAACACTTTAGCATACAGTATGTAATTGTAGGCGGTTAGCACAATCCTAAAAGTGAGACATTGAGAATTCGCAGCTCTAAGGCTGGGCGGTTAGTTAATTTTAATAATACTCGTCTAAACCTGCCAGGCTTGTTTAGGGCATTGGCAAATAGACAAAAAATAATTCACTCTTTGAAACAACTTTCAATGCCAGAAGATCTCAGACTTCGAGCAGGACTTGTTTTGTGAGCAAAGTTAGCCAAACAGCTAACTTTGCGCCATTGATTCATAATGGACATCACTCATGATGAAGATTGAAGTTCTTTTTTCAGACGTTATGAATCTACAAGCTGTAGGAAAAAAAACACTTCCAAATTTGCATTAATAAAAGGTGTATCTTTATACTTTTGGTAATGCTCTTCGTTCATGATTACTTAACATATTGTATGCTAAAGCGTTATGCGCACTGGACAGAACTATCTAACAGAGACATATAAGATGATTTTGGTGCCAATCCTCTCATCATATATTGGTTAAGGTGACCACTGGGCAATTCCCCCCCAAAAGATTGCACCAGTAAATACCCATGATACATTACTAGGAGGCACTCTTTTGAGGATGGAATATGTGATAATGTGTTCAATCCAATAAATGATCCAATAAATAACTATGTAAACAAAGCCAGTAATGGGACAACAGCGTTTCAGTATGGGTTACTTCACTTGCAGTTATGGATTGGGCTTTTAACGGGACAGAACTGGTAAACCAAAAGCAGTATTGTGAAAATATATTCTATTATTATGTGCTGCTTTTGATGTTTTGTTGTTAATACACACAATTATCAGCAGTTCCACTGGAAAATAGATGGTACAGGGCATTTTGTAATAATATGTATCCACGATGCCAGCTATTTCTTTATATAACGCTTCGATAATGATGTGTACATATAACCCTCTTTTCTCTGAATTGTCATGCTTTTTAGAATACAGCGAGGAGCAGAGAAAGACATCTACTTCATTAGCTTTCAAGTTCAGACCTGGTAATTGAAATCCATTAGGACGATCTAAAATGGATCTGATGGTAAATATAAGTGAATTTCGTGGAAGCAGGGGCAGGTTCTTCAAGCAAATGTAAATTTGTATCTGCCAGACACAATGTCTTTGTGTGTGTGCATGTGCGTGTGTGTGTGTGTGTGTGTGTGTGTGTGTGTGTGTGTGTGTGTGTGTGTAATGCATGCATGCTTGCACAGCTAGAGAGAATAAAAGGAACATGGAGGGTGAAAGAGGGAGAGAGAGAAATAGAGAGAGAGAGAGAGAGAGAGAGAGAGAGAGAGAGAGAGAGAGAGAGCAGAGAAGGAGAGAGAGAACTGAGTGCAGTAATATCCATTAGATTTATTGTGCTGCAATTCCCAGTCCCTCCAGTTCTGCCTGAGGGGGACTATATTACATTTCATCACAGTTTCATTTTCTCCTGCAGATGAGAAATGGGAGTTCTGTTGCAGTAATGTAGCATGTATGTGTTAAATCTCATCTCTAATAAAATCAAACACATCACAACTCCTGGCACTTTTGCTACAGGGCCATGACAAAATGAAGCGCCATCTGTTATCACATCAAGACCGGCTTATTAGAACATAAAAATCAAACACACCCAAGGATGAGAATGAGGATAATGAATACAGGAGGTAATGGAATGTGAGCAGAGGATCGGCCTGAAAGGTGGGAGACGGTCCCTTCAGAATCAGTCACTTTATTCCCCAAGTGCAGTATATGTACAGGCATCTTTCTGGCAGTGGCGCAAAGACAAGCTGACATCACACATTGACATTGTCCCTGACACACAGCACAGGAACAACAGGACCTCACAGAGTGTGCGAGGGGACAGTTCAGCTAAGTCTACCCTCCGCACTGCTGGTGACTGTCAAGCTTTCTTTGTCAGAGAAGCACAATTATAGTATATCAATCTGGGAAATGTGTCTCAGTGCCTTTGAGGGTGTAAAAGGGGGAATTGAAACACTGCCTGGGTGTGACAGTTTGTCATTCAGATCACGGATATTTGACATGATTGACCCAATTCAAATTACAGTGTATAAATTGGAATAGATTCTTGTTTTAAATGTGTTTTCAATGGATTTTGGAGGCAAAGGTAATCCTTAAACAAATGAAAGTAATCAGATTACACTGCTGCGTGTATTCTAGTGGGTTAACGTCCTGATCTCTTCTACCCTGCTCCTGAATATTATTACACTCACAAATATGATTGCATAATCATTCAAATCATACAAAAAATGCAAATTTGTTCTTTGGTTTACAGGCTTTTGTGAGACTTAAGATGTTTTAATCATCGTTAATCATGGTCACCCTGAATTTGATTTGAAGTATGCTTTGTAGTAGTAGTGGTAGTAGTAGTAGTGGTAGTATTGGTAACAGCAGTAGTAATAGTAGTAGTAGTAGTGATACTAGTAGTAGCAGTAGTAGTAGTGATACTAGTAGTAGCAGTAGTAGTATTACTACTAGTAGTAGAATTGGTAACAGTAGTAGTAATAGTAGTAGTAGTAGTAGTAGTAGTAGTAGTATTGGTAACAGTAGTAGTAGTAGTAGTAGTAGTAGTAGTATTGGTAACAGTAGTAGTAATAGTAGTAGTAGTAGTATTGGTAGCATTAGTAGTAGTAGTATTGGTAACAGTAGTAGTAATAGTAGTAGTAGTAGTATTGGTAACAGTAGTGGTAATAGTAGTAGTAGTAGTATTGGTAGCATTAGTAGTAGTAGTATTGGTAACAGTAGTAGTAATAGTAGTAGTAGTAGTATTGGTAGCAGCAGTAGTTGTAGTAGTAGTAATAGTAGTAGTAGTATTGGTTAACAGTAGTAGTAATTGTTGTAGTAGTATAGTAGTAGTAGTATTGGTAACAATAGCCTAGTAGTAATCATAGCAGTAGTAGTAGTTGTAGTATTGATAGCAGTAGTATTAGTAGTAGTAGTAGTAGTAGTAGCACTAGTATAATAGTATAGCATTAGTATAGCACTAGCAGTAGTATTCCAGTGTAGATCTGACTGAGACCTACAGTATTTAGCTTGCAGGCATCGGCCTCATGTACCACCTCATTAGACAGTGGAGTGACAGGGTGAGTTTCTTCAGCTGGATATTGTGTGTCAGTATCAAATAGCTGACAACAGGTGGAAGATTATAATCATGGATCCACAGCTAATAATACCAACTGCTTAGTGTATCAATTTCCTCATAGACAATGGACAATCACTGTTAAGGGGGAAACAGAGCATGTGCTCAAGTGCTGTGACAGCAATGTTATCAACATAGACTTTACTCTGTTTTATCTGGAGCAAACCCAATCAAAAGCATTTGATCTACAGTGAAGGAGCATTGGGAAATGCGTAAGAAAACAAAAGAGCAATGGCAGTGCAAAAGACAAGGCAAGAGAAGCAGGGTGAAAATGATTTTCTGTGCTTTACTTTGTCAATTTGAGAGTGCCATCTCCTGATAGTCATTAAATAAGTTGTGTTGTTGTTTTAATTATCGACAGTAAAGCAATCTGTTCATAATTACAAACATTTGCTTGTGGCAATTACAAACAGTGGCTGGTAGCAGTTTAATTTGCCCGCTCTAATCTTGTCTGTAATTAGAGCACACACAAGCAGAGCACTGGAGTTGTTCAGCTCCAAGGCAAACAAGACAAGACTGAAATTCCCATTATATCAAACTGCTGACTGCCTCTGGCACACATACACTCGCTTGCCTCCGATGTGAAACATTTTGTACATTCTAATCCATTTGTTTAGCTTCACAATGCAATTGCACTGATGTGGCAGGTTCTCGTTTCACCCCCTGCAAAAAAAAGCCAAGTGAAATTGGAAAAATATTTCACAATATTGCACCATAACCCCAACAGGGACTACATGTTGTGTTTATTCAGACTGAAAAAAGGCTCATCTTAGACCATAATACCTATGTCAATATGTACCGCAAAGAAGGCATAAACAGAGTTATCATAATCATAATACTAAATCAGATCCAACCTGCTATCACCCTCTGAAGTTGAGGACTGCATGTGGATGGATGAGTTCAGCCCCAGGAACAGAAAACCAAGTAAATTAAAAGACTAAAAAAAGGATGAAAAAAAAAAAAAGCTTATTTACTCAGTGACGCTTACGTATCTTTGAAACTATACAACAGCTTTTTGTAATTGATTTCAAGGGCCCAAGGATCATGAAACTCACTTAACACATAAGTGACCCTGTAAACATTCAATTGATGTAACGTGGCGTTTTTTTTTTGTTTTTTTTTTCCCATGGCAGCATCGATGGACTGCTGCGTTTTAATCGGACGGTCTTATGTCGAGATCAGATGGGAGTCAGAGGCTCTCCTCTAACACTCCTCCACCGCAATCCCACAATCCATCTCAGGATCACAGTGAGACAGGGATGGGGGCAGGGAGCAAATGGTTTGACAAGCCGGGAGATGTGTGTCTATCATGTATCTACTTGGAGTCTCCTCTCACATGCCAAGTACATGTCGAGCAATCGCTCTCCAAGGTCAGCTTGGAGATGTTGTGTCAAGCTGCGTTGGGAATTTGAGAAGATGGCATGGAAAAGAAAAAAAGCAATAAAGGATATCCTGGTTTATGTGTGCAGCAGCCACAGACTGTAGCTCAAGGTTCCTTTGTGTGGTCGTACAGTATGACTGCTCTATGTTTCTGATCAGTGAAGAGTATATTGTGTATTTGGTTGAAGGAATGATGTTGGTATTTCGAATGCTAATATATGCACATAAATTAACTTTATGCAACCGTGCACAAGTGAGCAGGCAATTGCATGTGCGTGCACACACACACATGTACACACTCTCATCTTTCTGTCTGACTCTCATCTCTCTCTCTCTCTCTCTCTCTCTCTCTCATCTCTCTCTCTCTCTCTCTCTCTCTCTCTATGCCGTAATAACAATAACTCCAGGGGAACATTTTTCACTGTCACTACAACCCCCATTCCAGTCTGTCTCAGGCCTTTTTTCCTCTCAGATGATAGCTATTAATTCCCTTCAGAGGCTGCTTGATGGAAGGCTAACAACATTTTATATTGTTGATACACTTCTGACTCGAGCTGCATGCTCTCAATTACAGATGAAAGATAGCTGGTAACCTGGTTACAAATAGGCTTCGCTGTTTAGATGATGTCAGGCACCTTTATCAAGCCAGGATGAAAATAGAATGGGGGCCGTCTGCGGACCCCCTCAGCTCCTTACAACGCTGATGTTATCCTTCTGTAAAGAGATGGTTAACTGCACATATCCAGTTTGGCTCCATGCCATCCCAATCTGGTTAAAACGATTATCATTCATACCGTTTCTCCGCGGAGACACTGACACCAGCTATCTGTGATATTTTCTCCAGCCCAGTCAATTAAAGGCCCAAGCCATAATTGTGGTAATTCTGGCGCCGCCTCTTGAGACACTGTCGCCCCACTACAGGGTTTGTTTGCATAGCAACTGACACTATTGGATTTGTTTGCACTGAGGAATTTTTATCTCTCTCAAATTTATTGCCTATGCTTTTGAATCAGTGTGTGACAACTAAACACGAGTTGTATATGTATTTTGATTATGGAAATGATTATATATATTTGTTTACACAAGATTTGTAAATATTATAGTAAGACAGAGCTAGTATTCTCAGATATGATAGGTTAAAAAAATTCACAAAAGCTCATTTTGCATGTACAGTTTAAACAAAAAAAACAAAAAAAAAGTCAAACTCTTTCAGAACAAAATGTGAATATGCCCAAAAGTTACATGGTCAGATAAATTTGAGATTGTGTCTTTAAAACAGACAGGCAGTTTCATTTGAGTCCTATATAATAGACCAATATAAAATATAATAGCCCATCTGTTTTGACATACACTGCAGCGGAGGCACAAGCAGTAATCCTGATGTCAGTGCCTACCAGAGAAGTGCAAAAGCACTTAAAAGATTGAAAAAGTATTTATTAAGGGCTTTCATTTTCCTAACAATTACGGCCCAGATTGGATTTCAAATTGAAATTCATTTTAACACTAAAGATGGGTCTCTGCACACTGGGGCAAGAAACGAATACGGTTCATTATCAAAGCAAATATTTGATGGTTCCTCGGAACAAAGGGATTTCATTATTGATATAATCCATTTTTGACAATCATTTTCATTTCTGTATTTCTTTGTTAAGGAACATGTAATAAAAACTTCTTCACTCTGGGCTTTTTTCATTAGTGGCTTGCCATTAGATTAGAGAGAGAGAAAAGAGGGAAGCTGTAGAAATAAAAATAAATTGATGTTTTTATGAGTGGATCTCTGAATGTTTCTGCACCCTGGGTCTGTGGCCTGAATACAAATGCAAACTGTTACATAATGAATGAGGGCTTTACTCAGGGAATAAAGATTAGCAGCTGACCCCTTTTACATCATCATCTTATTTCAGGAACCAGAACCTCTTGGGCACGGCAATTTCTCTGCAGTATTTCTCTTTCAGCCTCCACTTTCAGAATACTCAAGTTGGGCTCAGGGAAACAGGATTTTGTAGCATTCCTCATCAAATGAAGTACATACACATGATGATTTCTTCCAGAATGAGATGTCTACCAGAAAAAGAGCCACCTGCTCTTACAAAATGATTGACATCATGAAATTATAACACATTTTGGCACAATAAGATGCAGATTCTTCATTCCATATATACTGTATATATAACATATACTGTGTATGTGTATATGTTATACACAAAATTGAAATCAAGCTGGCAGCCACCCAAAGCAATTCCTCTAAAGAGAATGAAGAGAAGACCTTGATGGATTGATCGGGGGAGATTATAAGTGTCTTTCTAGCTTATACCATTGAGGGTCAACAAACAAACAGAGGCTTCTGGTTAGTGAACTTAATGAATAAATCATTGAGCATGACCCCCCCCCCCACCACCACCACCACCATGACACACACCGCACACACACACACACACACACACACCCATCCCTCCCCCATCACAACAGAAGCTAGACACCCCCCCCCTCTCTACCCTTGGACCCTTGCACATCTGCTACCATTACATACCCTGGCCCATATTCACGTTGCTGTTCATTATATTGTGTCACGGTGTGCTCTGGGTCTCTGCCAGCAGAAATTAAACTCTTCAGAAAAGATAAACATCATATTACTTCATTACCCTTTTAAAACACATGCAAATTAGAGCCATTATCCCCCCTCCCCCAACACACACACTCTTTCTCTTTATTTTCCCGGGCGATGAAGTTCATCTGGCTGGTGTTCAGCAGTTCCCTTTGTCACAAACTGACCGTGAATGGGCTGAGCCGTGCGGCTCTACCCTGCCCATTTTCCACCTCTGAATTAAACATTAATGCTGCTTGACAGCAATAAATAACATTTATCACAATGGGGATCTAATAATGATTTGGCTAAGCTCAGGCTGCTCATCAGAGCCCATCAACTGACGAATACGGCGGTGTGATTATGCCGGCAGCTGTCTGTGACAACTGTATCTAAATCACTCCGAGCACATCCACTACTCTTTGATCTCCTGAATGCATGTCGTTATTGCAGAGTTGTCTTTCCATTCATCTCTCTTCCCCTTTCACAACCTAATTACTGTCCCAATCATAGATATCATTATGGTGTCATTAAAGCCATTCTGGTGCTTACTGTAGCTGCCCACTCAGCGGTGTGGACAGGCAGGTTTACAGTACATAAGGGTTTACGACAATGAACCAAAAGAGACAACACAGTACAGGATGTTAGATGTTATTTGCTCCTCCTCCTATGTCGATGAGCTTTCAGTCTGTTAAATGGGAGCGGTCAGTGTGGCCTTTGGCGGCCATGTTTGATTAAAGGCTGCAAGTGTATTCTGAAAATGATTTTTTTTTTCCCTTTTGAAGGCTGTAAAACATGTTGGTTTTATGATTAAAGTTTGTTCATTTACCGTTCACCAAGTGTAGCTGAATTTTCTCCCTCTGTGAGTTAAATGGGCCTGTGCTTAGTTTGGGCTTTTGGAGAGAGATCATTGGCCAACCGGATGGAAAATATGCATGAAGTACATTAAAAGGCTGCCCTCAGAACTCAGGCCAATGTGTGTGTGTGTGTGTGTGTGCGCGTGCGCGTGCGTGTGCGTGCATTCAAGCATGCATGTATACATAATGTGGTCTGCCCAATATTATTAGTCTTGTGGCCCCCTTAGTTACAGTGTGTGAGTCCACAGCACAGTGAGAGAGATTGCAGTCAAATGGAGCATTGTGATGAGAGTATTCTTCAGCTCTGCTTTTGATCTTTCTGTCTCATATGACTGAAAACTACTATTCTCAGACAAGTCTCTTTTTGATCTCCAAAGGCATAATGAAAGTCATGGCTATGTGCCTTTAAGATAAGATAGCCATCAGAAGTTGTGAAGATGAAAAATATCAAAGATAATTGGAGTGAGGGTGAAAAAAAGATAATTAAATTGTATGCTGGGAATGTTAACGGCATGGACTTCGTTTAATAAGCAGATTCATTAACCATTGTGCTGTATCAGTATTCCATTTGTGTTTGATTAATAATGAGCCGGACCCATTTAATAAGAATAAAACATTCATCATCAATACACATAAATCAACTAATGATATTTCTTTGGCAAACAGTACAATTGGATCTCATTAAACTCCTTCCATTCAGTGGTATCCTGCATGTTAATTGAAATGCCTCAGAACCTTTCGAAATGTGTTCAAGTTAATCATTTGGCTTGATTCACAATTAGTCTAATCTCTGTCAGTGGGAAATGGAAAGTCCGGCCAAAGAGTGTATCAGTTCCACCCGACGACTGGGTCTGAGTCGCCTTTTATGCTTGTGATTGGTTGTGAAGTTCCATTGCAGAGGGGATATCAGGAGGCCACACAAAGCAGTAGCTCATTAATCTTCCATGAAACTGCAGGAAAATTGAGTCCAGAATCAGGACCTAAATCCCTAAAAATGGCAATGGCCTTCCCCTGCTTCCTAATAGCATGCATGTCTGAACAAAGCAAGGCAGAGGTGCTTAATGTGGTGCTTATGGGATCTAGTCAGTCGCTGCCTCATTCAACGATTGATAAGAATCTGATATTTGAGTTGGCTCCTGTTGAATGAAACTCATTCTGGGGATTTTTTCTGACAGAATGGCTCCAAGAGCTGTGTGTCACCACATTCAGGTTGACAACAACTACAACACTTACCCCTCAATCACACTTAATGTGTTGCGTTGCTCTCTGATGGACGTTCAGTCATTTCAAATGAGAGAATCTGTTACTGCGGCATCATTCCGCTGCAGATGCATTGCGTTGTGATGCAAATGTTCCATGTGTTGGATTAATCCCACTTATGCATTGATTATCCATGCTTAAACTCAATTGATTGTCCTTCTACAACAGTTTTAGCTTGTGCTCGCTTTTTTGTTATGAAAACCTTTGATCAGTGAATCAAAGTTGCAAAGAAAGTTTATGTTGTAACACTATAATAAAAAAAAAATACTTGTTATCTTAATACATTTGAGCCACATGATCCTTGTATAGAATGCTGCACCGATTTGGCAGCAACACGAATGCATTACAGATTACGTATCATTGCTGCGTTTGAGTAGTGATACACTTAGCAATTTTTTGGGCAATATACTGCAAGTGGGCAATGCTGACAGCAACTGGAAACAAGGGGGGGGGGGGACACAGGGCCAAAAACCTATTTAATTTTTTTCTGACAAAGGAATAAAAGGAACAATGGTGCCCAAAGTTTGGTCAAGACATTTCCCAAAGTATCACTGCCTTCAGGCAATACTGAGGACAAGAGAGGAACAACTTTCATGAGAAGGTTTGGGTTCATTCAGGGCAGAATGTGATGAATTTGTTTATAAATAGCACTTTAACGGGGTTATTCAAAATCCACTCAAAAAGTATGACAGGCAGCCGTTTTCGCTCGTATCTCTCACTACACTTGACTGGACTCTTCAAAGCACCACTTAAATGAGGAATGATACAGAGATGCCTATGGCAAGGAGAGAGCACCTTTGACTGCATACAAACCGACCTGTACCAGCGCATTGTATCTGATGGTTGCTGCCTGGTTCAGAATGAGCTTACTTAAAGACATGGCAAAGAGCTTCACCCTAATCTACTCTTCACAATGCAGCGTTCATGGCTAGTCAATAGACTGATGTTTTATGCATTAAGAACAGATGGAGTGAGTCAAACACTTATAACTTCTCACTGGTCTTGTGTAGAATTTAATCTATTTTCCACTGACTCACTATACCATGGAAATGAATAAACACCTACTGATCTCACGTGTCTGCTCAAACACGCACGTACGCACACATACACACACACACACACACACACACGTGCATGTTTACCCAACAATCCCATGGTGCTCTCATCTCAATGAAGTGAAATATAATTGTATGAGGTAATACCCCTGATATAAACAGTGAAGCCTTTGAAAACTATATTAGTGGTGACCTCAATCACTGGAGTGGATCAAAAACACTTGTCAGCCAAGCGTTTTCAATTTCAGGCACATCTGTTTACATATCGTATGGTGTTTGGATTATATCGCAGACAAATCCCCATGGCAAACCGCTGTAAACTGTTCTCATAAACTGCTGTTTACTGTTGCATTAGAATTATATAATCCTTTTGCTGCTTAGTTTCCATTGTGAGAAATTAGGAAACTGTTATTAGGCTCCAGTGGCATCTAGATTTAATTTCCTCCCTTTGCCCCGCTCTTTGAGAACAGCCTCTATATGGTCCAAACACACCAGCTTTTACAAGCTTCCTGGTATTTGGACCAAGTCCTGATGGAGAAGTAATATCATCCTTTTCCATGTTCGCATCATTTCTAACACAGCAGGGATTTGTTTCATTTATGTAACAATGAAAGCAACTGGCAGAGTGCCCACATGTTGCTAAATGGAACATCGACGCCAAGAAGCAAGGTGCTTTTTAAACAGACATGGAAAGACACCAGAGAGTGCTTGTGGGGAAGAATGAGAGAATTGGATGGCAGAATAGAAAGCAATCAATGCTTCTTTGTGTTGTTTGCAACTTTTACCCAATAGCTCTTCCGCTGTCAAAGCATTTGTAAAGAAAATACATGAATCAAGTTTAACTATAGTGAAGCAGAGTTGCAGAATGCAGTAGCAGTCAGTGCCTCAATAAAGGACTATCGATCAAAGAAAGACATAAGTATTTCGCCCGACGCCAAACCTTCCAGCTGTATGAAACCGTATACGCCTTGGCCTCCGTACAAAATGAACACCCACACCCACACATGTAAATGTCAATGCAACTGCAGAGCAATGCTGTCTGCGTCAATTGTTTTTATGGGCTTATCTGCAGTCATTCAAACTTCCAGGTGCTTCGCGGCCATAATGAGTTTATGCACTGCAGATGGGCAAAAATCACTGATCACAGATATTACCGATCTAGTACTGCCAAATCCAGCTATTGTGGGAAAGCGCTGGCCTGGACCTGGTCTGTAAAAACGCACCTGTTGTTGGACTAATTCAACGCTACACCCCTTGTCAGAGTGTTTCAGGAAGGAAAGCTTGTTGTAAAGCTGCACTACGCAAGATTGTTTTTTTTTTATGTAAAAATACACCTGGCTTATCAGCGGGGCTGCAACAGAGAACAGCTTCTCATCCCCCCTAATTGAGACGTCGCACATTCACCTCCTTTGCCCAAATTAATTTCAGGTGTCGGATATGTACACTGGTGGGAAAATTTCTCCGCCCACGAGAAGTGACGAATCCAAACTTAAAGGTCCAGTGCAATGAGAATTGCATTTCTCAATTTCATGGTATAATTTAACAAAGGACCTGTGGCCCAAATTGTTATAACTGTCAGCATTGTGGAACTTAGAAAAACTCTCCCTCTGGTTGTCAACAGAATCAAACAGGTTTAGAATTCCTGTCTACTTCCCGGTGTTAAATGGATGCTCTGATTGGTCGACAGTATGAAACGTTAATCAGGTGTGTCATAGTCTGTCAGACAGTAGTCGGTCAGCTACCTGCCAAACTAGCCAAAATCTCTGTGCCTCCTTGTTGCTGGGTGCTGAAGTTCCAACACTAGATATGTGTTCCTCAAAGATAGAAATATTGTCTGCAGTGGAAGGTTCGGCTCTCACTCAGTCCTACAAGCTTTGTACCATCTAACCATCAAAAATGTAACAAAACGATGCTCTTTGTGTTAGAAACCAACATCAAACTTTTCCTGACTGAGTTGAAATCATTGCACTGGATCTTTAAGGGAGAAATACAAAACTATCTCCTGAACAGCATCATCCAGAGAAAGCTGGACACAACATTAGATCTTTTGCCTCTCTCGTCCCTTTGGTGTCTTTAGATATAAAGCATCAGAGACCGGCTGGGTTGGTAAACATGAGCACTCTGTGTGCAGTTCACTGACGTCACTTTACATGATTTCTGGGTTCTGTAGTTTGCGATATTTAAACAACACTCGCTGCCATTTGGGGGCTGCCAACGTGTGAAGTTGGCTGGTGCAGCTTTAAGTAGTGGCTCTGTATAGTTTTAGGAAGGAAATCTGAACCTTTGAAATGTCCAAAAAGTTTATGATAAAGCTTTAGTACTGAATAAATAAAGTGTTCAAAGAGAAAAAAGAGGATCCCTGGAACCCTGTTTGAAGCTGGAAAGATACAGTTTGGCTGTGGTGGTCCCGCCCTCCCGCCACATCTACATTTACAAAGAACAGTCTTCAAGGTTGACTATTCACTTTGCTTCAAAAGGTTATTTTTTGATATGTGATGAGATGAAACAAGATCTCAGTATTTGTAAATTAATTCTTATACGAGTCCTTTTTGTTCTTATCCAAAACCACATATTGCAGCTTTGATGTATCTCATTCCTGCTCTGTTCAGATCAGAACTTGGTGTTATTTTTCCTTAACTTTATGTTCATACCAGAGCACTGTGGGGCAATATATTTTCTTCCACCAAGTAAATAAAGAACAGGTTATGTAATCAATCTTTTGGGGGTTTGAAATCATAATATTGAACACAACTGTCAGCCATGCCATTAGCATGATTCATTTCTGCCGTTTTACATTTACAATTTCCCTACAAGAACAACATTGATTCCCTGTGTGTGTGTGTGTGTGTATTCATGCATTTGTTTGCCTTTGAGTGTGTGCATGTGTATGCATGTGTATGCGTGTGTGTGTGTGTGTGTGTGTGTGTGTGTGTGTGTGTGTGTGTGTGTTCCTGAGTGTATTGTATATGTATGCGTCTGACACAATTTCCTTCCTATTTTCTTCCATAATTTGAATCTGAGAAAATGTATTAATTTTGCAGGGGTGAGAGGAGCCTACACAGAGCCAGTAAATAAATCTCTCCTATTATTACCCACAATGCCCTGTCAGGTCCATACATCATCTCAGCACATCATAATTAATTGCACACTAAACTATTCTGTTCAATTAACCATGAGGGAATGGATGGAGAAGGGGGGGAGAGAGAGAGAGAGAGAGAGAGAGAGAGAGAGAGAGAGAGAGAGAGAGAGAGAGAGCGCGAGAGAGAGAGAGAGAGAGAGAGAGAGAGAGAGAGAGAGAGAGGAGGTGCTGCAGGGTGTTGAGAACAACTTCATTTGTCTATTCTCCATTTTACAACCAACACAGATATAGCTATCATGCAATTATCAATCTTATGGTTTGTTTTGCTTAACTATACACAGTATCTCTCTCCTTGCTTGTGTTACTGCTTGTGCATGCCAACCAGTTGTACCTGGTTTGATATCTCACTGACTGGTCTGGTTGTATTTCCATATTTTCCAGAAGTAGTTTATTGTATATGGACAGGAGAGTTGTTCAAATTCCACTTGCCCTTCAGTGGTGTTCTAATGGGAAATGTGCTTATGCAAGGCGATCTCACCCTGGAGGCTTCACATTTTCCACCAAGGCTCTGTCAGGTCAACAGTCTCATAAAAAAGTGGAATAACATTATGAAGAAGGTAATGGTGAAGCGAGTTTGTTGCTAATACATTCCCCATGTTGCCTCGGGAGTATCTGAAGCCAAACATACTTAACTGCAACTCTTTAAAAACTCAGAGACACTTTTAGTTTGGGCGGAATCAGCTGTCGTCCCTCGGTCAAGTATTGAGAAGTTGGTGAGAGGTGAGACGCTGTTGGGGAATGTTTATAGTTTTGCAGACAGTTCATAACAATCAGATTTGGCCATGGCCATGTGTGTCTGTGAGGAGTCAATGTCCCGAATGCAAAAAAGCACAGAGTAGATAAACACACAGTGAGATAAACAAACAAAATTTCCTGTATCCTCGGAAAGAAACATATTTTTTGGGCTGTCAGGAGGCATGCCAAATGTACCATTAAACCCCTCCCACAATGATGCAAATATGATGCAGGGATGTAGGTCAACCTGTTCCTCCGAACTCACCAGCTCAAAATAAACAAGGCTGCAACTGAAGTGCAGCCATTTTGGCTGAGTTTCAGTTTGGATTGGATTTGCTTAGGAGCAGAGAGGTGTCATGCACAGTGCAAATATGGTAAAGGTAAGAGTCAGGGGCAGGATTATAGTTGAGGTGAGGTAAGCATTACAGGCTACAGCAGGATGGGGTCACTGACAGATGTTGAGGTGCAGACGCTTCATCAACTGAACACCAAATCATGCTTACATGTGTTTACATGCGTGCAAACATTTCCAGCCACTCAATTTATTTAGCAAAAGAGTTAAAAGGCACATACACACCAATGCTTCTATAAACAATGACAAGGAAACTGATGAATCATCATTGGCTAAACACTTTATTATGCAGGAAAAAAAAAGCTATGGTCAGCTGTCTGATTGCAACTGTTATAATAGCCACTGCAATTACTATAACAAAGCTGACACGTGTAAATGATCTGTTGACATTAGTATCAACTGAGCATTGGGGAAAGTTACTTTTAAAAGTAATCAGTTACTTTACTTCATTCCTTACCTTAAGAAGTAACTGTGAGAGTACTTTTGTGTTGCACACTTCAAAAACATGCCATAGCAATATGGGTTGTGCAATGCAAGACGATTGCTCTGTTTTAAAATAAATAAATAAATAAATAAACCAATCTCATTTATTTCAAGCATACTTAGTTTTGTGGAGTCGGAGCCATAGTGTCCTGACAGTGTTCCCGGTGCCATGGAGTGATCGTGAAAGTGCGAGGAAAAGAAATGAAAGTAAGAGCTTTTTCAAAAGAGCAAATTAGAGCACGTCTCCTTGATCAATGTCCCTTGATCAAGACACTGAACCCCGATCTGCTTGCTCTGCATACTCTGAAATGTAAACTTTAAATGTTAGCAATGCAAGCAGTTTGGTTCCCTCTAACATTAAGCCCGTTTCAGGCTGTGCCAACCTCAACAGAGTTAGCTTTGTGGTTACGTTCAAGACACACACACACGTTGTCCTGCTCTCTTATGCTCTGTTATTTTAGTATCCCATCACAAACACTTCCCATGAGTAGATCTCCCCAAATCAAACCTGTTACTTTATTAATATAGCTTGTTATAAAGAATGCAGTGTCTTAAATCTTCCACTGTCATCCAACCTATTCACTTAGCAGAATAAATATTCGTTTCATGTAGAAACCATTCCTGGAAATGGATGAAAGTCCCAAAGGAAATTTCATATCTGATGTACCATTTGTCACTGCTGCATGTAAGTCAGAATTTATGGTTCCTATTACCGGACCAGTAAATCCAATGTTCTGTAGCCGAAAGCTCTTTTGTTGCTTGATTTAGTTTATCTGAAAAATACATTTTACAATAAAGTATGAATATGTCTGCAGAGGCAATTTATATCACAAAAGTATCAAAATAAAAACTACTGGTATGGAATTTATACTATTCTAGAGTCGGCAAATTCTTGAGTGCAACCATGGGAGAGAGGGCCAGACAACGAAATATCCAATATTGTTCAATTATGTTACATGTTATATAACTCCTATATATAATGCCATTTCATTGGTTATATTTAGTTTGTTATAACACCATGATTGCTGGGCATGTAAACATTGCCACTGCTGTTTCAAAGCACTTATGATGAATTTCTGTGTGGAGGTTTCAAGATCATTTGACGGCACATACATAATTTGCTGAATTGTGCTTCAATACTGAAATGCACCTTTCCTGCAATGTGCCTTGAAACATGGTATGTAAAATGGAACCACTTTTAGTGTATTTGATGTGGGGAACTGGACCTGAATGTCATTTGCATGTAAAAGAAAATAAAAAAAAAACAGCAACAACAATTCTGCAGCCTTCCCTATGAGCCTGGATCCAGCCCTCTGAATCATATCTTTTGATTTTCACCCACGTTTGCTCTTTAACCATGTGACCATCTGAATTTAAAACATTCCTCTTACCCTCAGTACCTATGTTATTTCAGGAATGGAAAATGACATTGTTTTCAAACGCAGTATATATTAGCTAGCAATTGGGAAATCATCCACATGGGTCTGATCAGCATTTGCTTTTTTGTGTTTCTTTTAAATACAATTAGACTCATAAAATAGATAGAGGGATTTTTGTGACTCCTCAAAACATCTTTTCTTGATTATGAAACACAATTGTCTTTAAACCTCCACAGACTGAGGTTTTGACAGCCTCTTTTTAATAGAGTTCAAGAAAAGACCTCTTCATGTAGTTTGGCTTAAATATTCACAAGCATTTCTTTTTAAATAAAGGGGACGATCCATTGTTTCAGTGATGAAGGATCAAATGGATCCTCGCTATAACTGTCAGCTCACATCGGAGGGGCGAGGGGTTATGCAAATGTCTACTGGAATGGTGGAATTCCCCTTCTATACTGTTTCACATAATATTCAATTTCACTTTAATATTCACCGCGAGCAGCTTTTTAATGAAATAATTAAATGGAAGGCAGTTACAATTGCTAGCTCATATGAACTGGAAGGGGCGAGGGGTTAGTGTATGTGCAAAGAGCGGTGATCGCTGTGTCACCACAGATCTCGATTCCTCCATTCAAATTCGCCCCGATAATGAACGGAATATAGGCTCCGGTCGCCCTCCCTCGCATGAGATCAGAAAACCTCCATCACATGTGACATGAGTGACATGCAGTACACCATCTGATGGCTCACATACAAAGCCAGGGATGGAAATTCTCTCTCAAAGATACACCTCAAAGTCATCCTCTCCATACATCTGCGGTGAGCAGTGGGAGAAAAAGACCCGATTATTATGTGCATGAGATGATGGATCACACATATATTCTGTTATCTTGCCAACAGCAGCGTGTTCTGTGTGTATCACTTACCAAATGACAGAGATGCAATGGCTTACAGAAGTCAAATGGCAATTTAACTTTGATCATACCACACTGCTGATTTACATTTGAATATAATCTTTGATTGCATCAGATGAATTTCTGGCAAAAATGAAAAAAAAAAAAAAAAAAAAAAAAACAAGGTCAGAATACATTTCAGCTGATCTTGAACGTTCCCCCTCTCTCTGCCTGCCCTGCACTTCAATTTACCGTCTCATTATTCAAAGTGAAAATGAAAATTGGAGCCTGAAGCATTTGTATTTGAACAAAGAGAGGGAAGCAGATTATGAATGTTCAAAATGTAATTTCTATTACACTTCCATTATTCTTCTATTAATCACAGATTCATTCTCTCTGTGCTCTTCAAGTAAAACTCGCTCATACAGTATTCATGTGCATACAGGGAAAAAAGAAATTGGCAAGGCTATCTGCAATGTTTAATTTATGGAGGATACGTCCTACTGGTGATGACTCACAAGAAATGTGTCAAAGAAACTAAAGTATATGTTTTAATCAGAGCGTATGAAGTCACTCGCTATTTGACAAACATGAGCAATTATGGCAGCAGCAAAAAAGCCTTTGTATCAGAATGGTCCTTCTTTTTTTAATCGCAGTATTTGTGAAGAGGGAACTGCATATCTTTTTGTTCTTTCTGCCTTTTATAGCAAGGCTAATATTCACAAAGAGAGATGAGATTTAATGCATACTGATTACTCTGGAGACCCACTGTTCAACTCTGGGAGAAAGCGTCAATTAAAGAGTTTTAAGCCTCCATAAACTGCACCTTAAACAGCTGATCAACACTATGCATGCCTACCTCCTGGATTTGCCCTGAGTTTTGTTTAAATGGAGCAAATTCATCTCTGGAGAGAAACCTTGTAATCCCCTTTTAAATCTCCAAGCAGTTGAATAAGTATGCTATTCATATGCAATGATTTTTTTTTTTTTTACTCACACACAGAGCCGTGCTATTCCCCAGAACAGCGGCATTGTAAACACAAATGGTATACAGGCAGTATAATGTTTAATATATAAAGTTATTAGAAGATTAAACTCACAGTAATAGACAGCGCTGAAATATGTTAGCTCGTATACAATGTACAATGAGTGCATGTTAAAGACAAAATACACCACAAAATAACACAAAAGCCCACTTGGGATATATCTGTTTAGATTCATTTTGCTTATGTATGTATGTATTCATAAGCACTGGAGCATGGATGCGTGAAGATATTCTCATTTGTGTGCAATGAGGCTTTGACATTGACCTCGCTTTTTAGGCACATTAAAATGGACATACAATGAACAATAACGTTTGGCTGGGGTTCAACACTAACCCACTAGTTTATTGATACTGGCACAAATAGATTTGTACAAACTGTCCTTGTTATTATCGTCCAGTCATTAGTTTGATGAAGAGGCCAGTAACCCCTCAGGGCAAACCTTGGCCTGCCACAAAAGCAGAGTTCTGCATAAGATGAACTCTGTTGTGGTCCGACAAGTGAAGAACAAAAAAACGCATCCACCGAGCCTCCGAGCGTTGCACAACAATAACACAGCATGACTATTTGCGGTGCTCATTTTGATCCAGACCAAATGAAGTGAGAGAGAAAAAAATGAAGCTTTTGGTATCCAACAGGAGAGCGAGATGTTTAAGACATTGATTCACCTTGGGTTCAGAACCACAGTATCTAATTATAGCCATGGGAATCTAGTCAAGGCCATGGTATTTCAGGGCTGGAGAGAGATAACATTCTGCTATAACTACGCTCTGCTCTACATGAATCATATTCCCTATGTGGCTTGGCAGCCATTAAAACAGAATGAATGCCCTTTCCCAGTCAGAAGCCATGGGCTAGTGCACCTCTGTTGTACTAGAAAGGTTAAGGATTGTTTTTACAATGTCTGAGTGATCAACACAGACTGTCTTTACATACTTACAGCACATAAAATTTGGCAGAATATTGTAGCAGGCAGACTAAAACAGTGACTGCTCAGAGGCTATTTCACCAGCAATTACAGCCAGCTTGTTTTAAGCCAGTAGGTTTGTTTTTATGCTATTAACATACCATGTGGAAAAAAATATGATATAACAGGTGATAGGCAAATATAAGTAGTCCCAGCGTTAGACATAGATAGGGCACCACACTTCAATCCCAGCAATACTTGGCACCCCATGAAAGTGTTGCTTATGCATATATCAGCTCCATCAAAGAGCAGGGAAGGATGGGGGATGGTGTCTTTGTGGGAGAGGGGGGGGGGGAGGGTTGCTCTCTGAAGCACACAACCTCATTATTCAGTCTATAGAACAGCACATCCACTCCATTGTTCTTCAAATCAGCCCAAACTCACTGGGCTCATCCGCAGCTCTCAGAATAGAACAGAGCTGCTTTATGTTTTAAAGGTGCTGCCGACGAGATCTCCAACACGATCCGTCTAAGAGGGCATTATTGCTTTTATTTTTTATTTTTTTAAACGCTCTTCATTGTCAAGTACGTTGATATGTTTTCTCTTTAGTACGTCTTTTGTCATTAGCAATTCAGAATGATAGAAGTCTGGCATATACGCGAGGGAGGGAGAGACGTCTTACTGAGATGTTGGGGAGCAGCGTCATTTCCTTCTCCCCGAGGCAGAGCGGAGAGGCTGCTGGTAGGAGACGGTGTGATAGTGAGGGACACGTTGGGAGGAGTGTCTGGAAACCCGGGCGACGTGGTGAATCATTCCCAGAAAGGTAAACTGATTTCATCACATGGGGAACTGGAATAGATGGTCTGTTGTGTTGCAGCATGCCTGCTTGGCAAGCGCTCTGCCTCGGAGTGTGCAGGACAAATAATGGCAACACGGAGAGGCCCGCTCGTGTCGGCCTTCCCACCAGGGATTCATGTAAATATGCTCTAACTATTCTTCTACAGCCGCATCAATCATGGCGAATATGACAAGGCCCCTTTGTTCCAGACAAAGAGTGTAAACACAGCTGGAGCTTGCTGGAGGAACCTTTCCCTCCCCTATCTTGCCACTACACCTGTCGGACACACTGCATCAAAACCTCATTTAGAGCCCTGATTATCCTAATGACACCAATGTCTTTCCCCCACTCGAGCCATTTATCGGGTAAATCCACCCTCCCCTAATTAAAGACACGCAGTCAACACATGGTCAAGCATGAAAGGGATCCTCCTTCCCCCACACACAGGGGAATCCATCACTCTGCCATTTATCATTCTGTTTATTTTGTCATTATTTATTTAGCAATGATTTCCCTCAAAATTGTATATTACTTCATATCCAATTACTGCAGGATAAGGACTGAGAGCATATTCTTTTTTGTTGAAAAGAGCCATAAATCAGATATTGATACAGAAAATCCACATTGGTTATGCAGATGTAAAGTGACAGATATGGTGGTTTAAAATGATTAAAGAGGAATACCACTCTATGTAAAAATGTCTATGTCTAGAATAGTCTAATCAACATTTATGTGTCATCGGCGCGCCTTGGCATTCACGCTTCTCGCACTTCTTATGACGACTGTGCGTATGAAAACTGCAGTACTCTAGGAAAATTCAGCTCTCCACATCCCCCAACAATAAAATACCTCATCAGAATCAGCCAGTAGTTCTGGTTCCTTTTTGTTTAGCCAATCCTTGAGGCAGGTTTACGCAGCTGCGTATGTAAATATGCTACGTATCTGTGTTGTTTCAAATTTCAGGTGGTATGCGAGCTCACGCAACTCCCAAATGCAGCCAAAACAACTGACGACTGACTCAATGGACTCTCACAATCAGTGCGTTTATCTGCACATCAATATTCTCTTTATATTCAGGATATTCAAATGTTCCATTTATGAGTTGGCACATGTAAATGCCATATCCCATTTACAGTAACTGGGATAAGCCCATATCCTGATAATGAAAAACCTGAATATGCTAGATGGGAAATGGCAGTATTAACTGGTATATTCTGGCATGTAAACACCATATCCCCTTTTATTGTTGGGTTACCAGTCACAAGCAACAAAATAATGTGCCACTAATGAACACAGAGGGAAAGCTGAGTGTCTATAGTTTATAGTACTATCTCCATGTACACAGCTTATGGAAAAACTGTTTACTGAGTGTTCAATGCAAATGCCATATCCCAACCAAGACCTTGGCTGGGATAAGGATCATGTTCAGTATGCTAATGTGCATGTAAACGCACTCAATGTTTGCTTGTCTTTATACTCAAACAAATTTACTCTATACATAAAGGAATTATAAAGCAACATGCAAGAATTGGGTGTGGTTCCACTTTAAATAGGGAAGTTATTGCACAAGAACTATTATGTTCAAACATGCAGGTACATAGTGGAATATCCACTACAATAAGTGTTGTGATGTTGAGTGCCACTTTCACTGAGTATTACTGACCTTCATTTTCTACAGCCCTCCATAACATTTCCCAACCTACATACTTTACAGACAAGAATCACAACGTCATTGTTCCTTTAATGTTAAATCTACAATAATTTTGACCTGACGAAGGAGTGAAATGTTATCATTAAAAGCGTATGCACTGAGTTCTGAGTGTGCAGACTCTATTTCTTATTCAACAAATCTACGATAATATCATCATTTAGAAGAAAACAATCAGCTAATACTTGCACAGTCACAATAACACAATCCTAGCACCCATCAGAACAGATGATTTAAGGTCACAAATCGCTGTTGTCTGGAGAAAACCTCATGAATCCAGTTTTGGTGATTTTCATGTTTAGCTGCTCCTCTATGGGCTCTTTATGAAATCCTTTAAAAACCCCATTGGATAATGCCAAAAATGCATTGTCATCAAGATAAAAACAAGACTGTTGTTGAAAAGTTGACATTTTGGAGATATGAGGTTTTCATTATATTAAATCTCTATTTAGAGACATGAACAATTAACCATCATTAACCATCACTTTAAAAGTAACACAGTATTTCTTTAATTTCAGTTTGCCCAAACAAAAAGCTGCTCAACAGTAAAACATTCCACTTAACCTAACGCTGACGGTTCATAGTGGCTGCAAATAGGCTGTAGGCTGTAGCGCTTTTTTTTTTCTCTGAACCTATTAAATGTATAAAAGTTCTGTTTAGCCTAGCAAAAATTTATATTCAGCTAAATAGCTAACAAATGGAACGTAAAAAGTGGCGGACAAGCACAAATCCCACTAACAAGAGTTTAATAGCATTTGTTTAACATTTAGCCGTCACGTAGAGTCCTTCACCGCTGCCAAAATAAAGGTACTGTGAAGTAAATCAATGTAGGCCTGAGCTACATGACCCAGTTGACTTTGCAGGGTTAATGCATTGTTGCTGATATGGAGAGTACTAGAGTGGAGAAAATTCAATTTTGATTCAGCAGAGTAGCTGGAAGTGTTGTTGGTCTAATGGAAGGGGAGAGTTGTTGCATGCAGAGGTCACCCTGTCCCGGCCCGGTTCCTCTACTGGCTGAACGACCACATGACCTCCTGGATGGGATTTGGCCTCGTTCTCCAAATATTGTTACATGCAGGACCAGTGTTTCCTCTACCAGTCTCCAGCCGCCATGGTGCCACGCTGGCTATCTGTCAGCACTCACAGTTTTAGTCCCTTATTTTAACTCCTTAACTCATTGTGGTCTGGTAATGTTATTTTTCATGTTGTTTGCACTGTTAAGAATCACATATTCTATAATTGTTAATAGACTACCAAATGAACTGATCACATGGCAATGATGTTTAATCACATATCACACATTCCTTTGTGTGTTCCAACGAGAGAGATATGGGCTCCGTTACAAAATATATAGATCATTTTGCTGGGTAAATAAGGGTCTAAAACCATAATAATTTAGGCTAGGAACAAGTTTTTAAAGGCAATTTTAAGGTAAAGTTTGCTATTAGATTTGTTGATAGATAGATTTATAAGCCATATATTATATATTATAACCATTCCCTGTCTCATTTTGCTCTCATTTGGGAGATTCAGTAAACATCAGGCGAGTCAAATCATATTGACAAATCTTTTACAAATTCTTAGCATTTACTTTAACCTGCATAGAGCAAGAAATGGCTGGGTTTTACCACATCAGGGCAATTCAGATGGAGTCAGGTAAGTCAGTCACAGGTATACTCAACTGACTTTGATTTGATTTGATTTGATTTTATCAAGGATCCCCATTAGCTGGTGCCATAGCAACCAGCTAGTCTTCCTGGGGTCCACATAAAACACATACAAAAACAATCACAAATAAAAACCATTCAATTGCCAATACAAAAATTAAAAACCAGAACTCAACACACAATAGATAATAAACCAACCAACAAATGACACAATAATTAGAAATATGATGAGAAATCACTAATTACAAATAAAACTAACAAATAGGACACCTGAGATGGCATACAAAACAAAACAAAACCAAACAAAACATACAAACAACACAGCCAGCAAAACAAATTATAGTCTTAGATAAAGTTTGAGTTTGCTTTCCTCTGATTGTCTTCCTCACAACTTTCTCACAACTTTCTCACACTCATTGTAGTCTCCTATGTGGCAAGTCCAGCCAGTCTGGAACCCAAGCATGCTAAAAATCCTTAAAAACAATCCTTAAAAAATTACTTACAAATCCTCTTTGACTCAGGTCTGATGTGAAGGCACAGCAGAATTCCACTTGTTTTGGAACAACCAGATTGCGATAGACAACATAAGAAATTCATTATTAGCCATGCATCAATCAAAACCGAAGTATTAGTTATCAGAGTATTCCAGCAGCAGTAGTATACACCAGGCAGTCATCGTAGTTTAATCACACCAGGGATGGCTACATCAGAGTCTGTGTATTGGTAAACACAGAATGAAGAGGGGTAACCTGAAAAATTCCTTAGGCTGGTAAGTATGCATCAAAAATGTTTCAAAGGCTGCTACTGAAGGCAAGAAAAACAGCCGCGCAAATTAAAAATGGAAAGCAGCCCGGCTACTTACTGAGAAGAAATCTGAAAGGCATCGACTGTGGAAAGTGAAGACTGGAACTCATTGCAGTGTGTATCAGAACTGGGTGATGCCTGTCAATACTGAGTCAAGGTCTCAAAACAACATCAGCAGAACCCAGTAGAAAAAACACCCAACAACAATTGTTGAGCTGGTCCTTGTTCCATGTTCCCATTCCCTTCCATTTTACCTCGAGGCCTCTGGACTTACCTCAACAAGACCTCATCAAACTCTGCTGCGCTGTTCACAAATTCTGTTGGGAGACAGAAAGAAAGATGCAATTCTCCACAGAGGAGTGGTACAAGTTTTTTTTTTATCATATATTATTTGAGATGTGGCAGGCACAAAACTGAAAGAGTCAGATGGAGTCAAACTCTCAGCGATGTATACCTCACCGTGCTCGCTGAATTATTTACCTCCAGCGGCCGCTCTGAGGCAGTCTGAGAATGTATGTCCCACCACATGACAGGTGTGAAACAACACTCCAAGTTTGGTTTTCACAGCTCTTTAATGCTCTAATGGCCTGCCCTTTAATTTCACCTCCTGTGTGAGTCTGCTACAGTACTCATGTGAAATACAATGCTTGACCTGTGACAGTTTTGACAGAAGAACCAATGGCAATCTTTAAAAGACAAAGTTTGCAGACAAAAGGTGGCGTTGGATTTATTTAAGCCTAAAAGTTTATGTTTTCTGTCTTAAATGTGTGTTTGTGTGTGTGTGTGTGTGTGTGTGTGTATTGCTGCGCTGGCAGGAAGACGTACCTACTCACCCAAATCGGTTTTGTTTCAAGGTTTGTATAGCTGTGAAAAAAAAATCATCGATTTCAGTCAGTATTTTCTGCAAAAATGTGAATGCAGGGATTTCTTTTAAAATATTTAACATTATAGTGAAAAAGATATAACAGCAGGGAGCAGTGTGAATTTTGCCTGCAATAATAGCGTGTCACTGCATGAAGTATTGTGCAAAATAAAAAGCCGACCACTGTAAACATATGGTAACTCCCTCACCATATCTGATGCTATGTGATACCATAGGAGCAGCTCTCTGGCTTCATCTCACATGGCTCACCCCAGGGCCCAGAAATAAGTTACTGCACCTGTGGGTGAAATAGTTTATCAAAGTACATCGGCCTACTGTGTAAACGAAATCTGTAACAGGCTTTGAATCAAACACCCTGCATACATTCCTTTTTTTATTATTACCATCTCAGAGTCTCTGCACAACCAAATAAAGTGCAGACACACAGCTGGCACGTCTACCTGTCCGCACTGTAATGAAGTGCAACCTTGAAACCTCTATATAAAATGCTCTCTGTGTCCTTTTATTGCCTTGAGGGAGTTGAAAGCATCCTAGTGTGGCTTTAAGAAAGAGGCTTGTTTTTAGATGGGGGGAGTGTGTGTGTGTGTATGTGTGTGTGTGTGTGCGTGTGTGTGTGTGTGTGTGTGTGTGTGGAGCTGCTGGTAGCTATCCTTAACCCCGACTGACAGAGACAGGATAGGAAGGGTGGGGTTCAGCTGAGGAGAAGCCAGGCCTGCAAACAATTTCCATCAACCCGTAGTGTTTTAACAGAACTTGTTTGTCTACTCAGTCAAATAAACTGTGTGAAAGCAATCGAGGTGAGTTGCTTTCTTCTGATGCATTCCTCCGCAGCATATGGTGGAAATTCATTGCATTCTTCGCCTGAACTGATTGAAGCACATTGTGAAACTAAATCAAACCCAAAAACCCATCAGTTAAAACATGCCGCATATGGTTGTTAGAAATCCACCATCAACTAAATGGAAAATGGTAAATGTTTCAGGAAGATTGATCCTCACTCGAATCAGGCCCAATCATGTAATCCATAAGCTCAGTTACTTCCTCTAATTCTGCGGGAATGAAGAAGCCTTTAAAGCAGGGTGATGGAATTCAGCAACATGAGGCCTGGCTTTGGATACCAATATTATTTAAATGAGTGCAACAGCCTGCTCGCACTGATGGCATATGGTGCTTCAGACAAGCAGTGCCATATGGACACATATGGCCGTCATTCCAGACATAATGACAACACAACCAAATTTAGGGTCATTTCTGAGTGTATTTGCTTCTGAAGGAGAAACCAACTCTGAATTTGGCTCGGTGTCACATAGCCCAGCCAATCTGTGATGGCTGGCAGCAGTGGCAAAGAAGATTGACTTAGGATGATTAAAGCGATAGAACAATGACAAGCATGAGTCAGAGAGGGGAGCATGGGAACATGTTGCAGCGACACATACAGTAGGGACGCTTGGCATGCAGGCTGCTCAAAGTAAGGCAAATAAACAATCACAGAAACACAAGCACCCGTCAAAATACTTTGCATACACAATCAAGCACAAAATGGTGATAGGGACTGATACCAAAATTCAATCAACTCCTGGACCCAAACATGACCAAACAAATACAGCCTTGATTGCTCATCATCTAGAAGTTGGAACCAATTGGCCCCTGGCAGAGTCAAGTGTGCAATTTTCTCTCTCAAGCTATGTAATTGTGGGGAGCTCAAATCACCTTTCCACGAATGAGCAGTTCTTGGTGAGATGGAGAAAATAACACAATTTATAACCTGTCCGGTAATCACCGCTTTGCATATAGAGGAGGGATGGACTGCATAAGCCTTTGGTTATTATGCCCGGTTTTAATGACTGTACGCCAGTGCCGGACATATGGAGAACTGCTGGGTTCTGACATGGTTGTCCAAAACTTTCTCAAGTGTCACATTTACGCTTCAAATAAATTGTTGGTGTGCTCGTTGCAATGTGGCAATGGGAGGATGAAGATACACTTTGACTCATTTTCTTTTCAGTATTTTCTCTCTTTCACACTCACTCTACCGCTCTCACACGCTCTCATCCTCTCTCTCTCCCTCTCTCTCCATTCCATGACGTTGGTAGTGCTTCAGGCTTGAAACTCAATTTCTCAGCCATTGAATAGACAGCAATTGCACAGAGCTAACTCAATTGAGAAGATAGTGCAGCAAAGGCTCTTGAATAGATTGAGGCCTCGACTTTAATACAGCATCACTCATGTCACACACACAAACACAAAGCTATTCCATTTCATCCAAAGCACTTACAAACAGGATGTTTTAGAAGCAAACCACACTCATTATATTGTAAGAAATAAATGGCACAAATATGTTTAAAAAACAGTGGATTTATTTATGCGCACATGAAATTGCACATTGGTGGACTGGATTTTTCTATTAGGCCCTTTCCCCTTATTATTATTGGACAATTTTTGTATCAACTAAATCTTTTCAGAGAAAAACAACCCATGAAAGAGAAACAACCTGAACAACCAAATCCCATTTTATAATTCAGCATTTCATCATCTGCTCCACTGAAATGATTTTGTAATGAATTTATGCTGATCGATGTAAAGAGAGTATCTATCCTAGGACAACATGTTTCATTTATGTGTGATTGTTAATTTAAAAACACTGTTAGTCCATTGCAAACTTTGTCTGTGTTTTGATTCATTTGATTAAAGACGTTTTTATGGCCTGCCACCGTGGCACATGGCATGCAGGACATTAATGGTGTCTGTCTGTCTGTCTGTCTGTGTATAAACACATTCTTGTGAACACAATAACTCAAGAACAATACATGAAAGAAACTTCATACACCACAGGTTCCCTCTATAGTCGATGATCTGAGTAGATTTTCGAGCACCTTGCTGCATAAATTTACAAATTAATGTGGAAAAACTGATTTTCCTGAAACTACTACAGCTCCTTAATGCTTTAAGATATGGAGAGTACATGTTAATACCGCCCATGTGTTATGTGAAGTATGTTGACAGAAATATCTGCTAATTAATGCATTAATTATCTTAATGAATGGCCTCATTAGCATAACTGGTTATGTTTAATATATCATGGTGATTATGGCGGGACATTAGGCAGCTCAATTGTCTCTTGTTTCACTGTCAATCTGATTGACTTAGCTTTTGACATGAGGGCTGACAGTATGTGATGGTTACATTTAAGTCTCACTTCTTTTTTGAGGATGAAAATCATGTTAAAGTTGGTAATGTTTTCTGAAGTAAACATAGTAAAATGGACTGTATTTTGAGATATGGAAGAGTTATAAAACTAGCAAAAAGATTAAACTAAAAACTCAAGTTAAACTAAAAAGAAATGAGAAAACTAGCACTGTGCTAGTTCCATGCTTGCCAGCGGCGAGCATTTCAGTAAATAATGTAACAAGTGTTTGTCATGGATAGAGACAACACCTCTAATCTTTTAACAACACCTCTTATTAAGACGACAAAGGGTTTAGAGTAGAAAGATGTTCAGAGTCATTAGATTACAGTCCTGGAGAACATCGTGACGACTGAGTGATGAGACCAATAAGCTCATTTACTGTACTGCAATTGGTATGTAATGATTGATGTTAATAACTTTAATATAATGTGTGTGGATGACAGATAATAAACTGTGTTTAGTAGCTGTGTGCATCAATTTTCATTATAAAAGTATTTCAATAACTGATTATGCATATTAGGTAAAAAGTTTGAGTAGGTTGTGATTGCATAGTGTTACTTTACTATTTTATTTAGAATTCTGTGCTATTTGCCAAATGTTTTACTTGAAAATTGTAATAGTGCTTTGCATGAACCTTGTAAATTGCTGGCTGGTCACACTTGCAAAAAATCAATATTGCTGACATCAGATTCACACTGTGGGGGTACTATACTGTGTGATAGCTACTGAAGCAGCTGCATATATTGAGAAAAGAGAACACAAGTTTGCAAACTGCTTGATTCAGTGGAGCTTTATCCCAGTGTAAGGGGCTGGCTGTGAAAGCTAGGAGGGGAGAAAGAAAGGGAGAAAGAACTAGGAGTGAGATATTTGAATTTTTATGTCTGCTTTTCATCAGGTCATCATGAATAAAAGGGTTGTTGAGGAATACTTTTATCAGATTTTCATTTCAATGAAATTATATAGCTATAGTGAAAATATTTTTAAATAGAATACAAATTCATAACGATTTATAGTATTCTGTATTCATGTGATTTCATGTAAAGATTTGTTTGTTGTGAGCATCTTTATTGCATCCTAGATTAAACTACATTTCAGTATCCATCAGTAGTCAACCTGAGTGGAAAGAAGCCTTAATGTTAGGTCTTAGTCTTAGATTATTTCTGGATCAAATAGAATTTACAAGTTGGCACCTATGACAGGGAAAACTCATAAAGGGAAGAAAATATAAGATGACAGGCCATAACTTAAACATTGCTTTTTGTTGTTGGAGCTTGTTACTCTCTCAAAGCACGGGCTGAGGAGCACAGGCAACATATCAAACTTAATTACCTTTCAGGTTGCCTCATCAAGTCAGAGCTTCAATGAAGACAGATTGTTCCTGTTCCGCAGAACCTTTAAAGCCACAAACACCACGTGGCTCTCTCTCTCATCTCAGCAGGCCTTTTGAATTATACCCCCACTGCTATCATGGACCCTTAACAGGAAAATGGGCTTTATTGAATAGCATTTCATCTAAGAACTCCATTCCTCATCTTAATATACAGGCGAGGCCTTTAAGTCTTAAGGAAAGGCAGCAGCACAAGGTTGCGATTTGGATTACATCCGAGAAATAACAGCGTGTTTACCATGTACTTTCATGGTAATCTTTCAGCTTTATGTTGTAAATGCCAGTTGCTTTCCTATTTTATTGGGTATTACTTTTGTTTTATGGAGCAATTTTCACATCCTGCCCTCGATGATAGTGGCCTCACTCTCCGTTAGCACCGGCAGAGCAGGCCTGCTGATGAAAACACAGCACGGAGGGGTGATTATGGAGTGCTAAACTAATGATTGCCGATGAGAAGCTGTTCTCACCACAGAGCGGATTCATTTCTCTGTCACTAGGACTTAATGGCTCCTTTTAAGGAAGATGAAATCTGGTCACTAGGGAAAGCCATCCTGAAAGACTGCAGGTAGCGTACTCCATTTGTCTATCATCCCTATTACAATAACACCGATGCATGCTGTACTTTAACCACCAAATAAAATAAACACGTCGTCCAGCACACGAGTCTGCAGTTTTGATATCAGATCCATCATCAGTACCTATATAGGAATTTATTGAACATGTCAGGTTAAAGTGGTAGACTGAAGGGACTATTAGGCACGTCACCAGTGAGTGATCATCGCAGCATCTCTCCTCACTAAACCAGGGGCCAAGACGCTTGTCACCACGACCAAAGGTTACGAATGGGGCCGAGCGAAAAGGGGGGATGGGGTGATTCGGCATTGCAATCTTTATGAAGCACTCAGTGATGGACCCAGTTCAGCACCCCTGCATCAGGATGTCCTAACCATCTGTTTGTAGCCTTTCATTATTGATGTAGCAGTGAACTTTGGGCTCGCATTACGACGGAGGCTCTGATCTGCTATGGCCAATGTTAGGCTCCTAAACGGCAACGCCGGCACACATTTGCTGCATACAGTGCTGGGTAAACATTTATTAATGATTCAGGAGGGCAGGGTGAATCGGTAAAGCACTGCAGCTGCACCGTGGAGCTCACAGCTGCTCCCCGGACACATCTCCCCCTCAACTCTATTCCTCACACTGAACTCTGTGGAAACATACTATAGCAAGTTTTGAAAGCCTACTGTATTTCATTTTGGACAAACCTCATGCTCAGATATGCTGCTGGAGTCTTACAGTGAAGAAGCTGAGTGAGGTGTTTTGATTTCCCCAAGTCTGCCTGCATTGCTTTTACAACCTGGCAATATAATATTCAATTAGTTAAAACACCACTTTTCTACTTGTAATTTGCAAATACATTTCACTGGTGTGAAAAGGTTTCATTGTAACTGTTGATGGCTTACGGCAGGGTGATGATGGCTGAATGCAACTTGTTAAATATACAGATGCAGTCATTGCAGAGATGCCACTTTTTCCACTTATAGCGGCATGTTTGCTGAACTACTGCTGCTCTCATTTCAAGAAGCACAAGGAATGGTCTGGTTAGCTGGTTCAGAGACAATAGAGGTTTGTGTCACACTGTACTAATATACTTTGACTGTACAACATTTAAGAAAGAATTGCCTGCAGGAAAAATGCATAAAGGGAGGCTTCCACTGGCTGGAGCCCATACTCACACTATCCTCCTCAAAACTACATTAGCTGCTAAAAACACTCTATTTAGGAGCCTCACCCTTGATCTCTCTAAAAAGTGCTGTTGCCAGCATATCCAGCACATCCATAAATTAGTCACTTTACTAAGTGCTGTAGCTTGCAACTCCTAATCCTTATCTATCTATCTATCTATCTATCTATCTATCTATCTATCTATCTATCTATCTATCTGTCTATCCATCCATCTATCTATTTCAAGCTTCTTAGTCTTTGATGTTTGTCTTTCTAACATGAGACTCTACTCATCAATGATCTCAAGATGAAACGTTCTGAAAAATGTAGGGGTATCTAAGCAGGTAAGGGTATGAGTTTTGTGTTACTGTTTTCTTTTGAGACAATTTTTTGTTCAGTATTAAAATTGTAAACAGAGACATGTAACACAAAAAGTTAAAAATACAAATGTGGGACAGATTTGTAACTGATCATAGACGTGGGAATTCATTTAAATTGCCTGCAAGTCTAATATTAAACACCTAACTGTCTACTCCACTGCGCTCACTGGGTGGGATGCTGCGAATGTGTCTTTACACATACAGTATACTTGTGATCTCCTGTCATCTCGCTCCTCTGACTGACAGATGGTTGTTGTACTTCACACAGTTGTCCTTACACTTACTGACGATGCCAGACATGAAATCGGCACAAGCTTATTATGCAAAGGCAGTCCACTTTGGTTGAATCCAAACATTGCCATCCTGTGCCGATGCCACACTGTAGCAGCTACAGGCCAATCTAACTGAAATAATTACAATGCCTAGATTTGTTCATTCTCTGTTCCCCCTCGCTCCATACCTTCATAATCCTCATCACACTATTGTTCTGAAAGCATGAGTGATTATATGTCATTTCTTTTTTTCTTTTTTTTTGATAGAGTTTAGATGGCTCTTAGTGTCTCAATGCGTAAATGCAGCCTTTCAATTGTTGCTGGAGTACACTAGCAATCCCACAGATAGGGAGAGACAAGGCAATCATATTTACTTGTCAACAGCACATATCCCAATTAAAAAAATATGCATGAAATATAAGATGATAAGACTTTGCACCCTCTGGCTCAAGCTTCCTAACAAGACAATGCTTCAGTCATCTGGCAAATTAATGGATTACATTAAAAAGACGGCAAGACACCGAGAAATAACACTATACAAAAAAAGAAGAGAATTCATTACTGTGGTGCCTTGTGCTACTTTTAATTGTCCCCCACCCTTAAGCTACTTTATTTGATGAAATAAAAAAAATATATATATATATACTGTATATACAATTTATATACTGTACATCCAACCATTAATTGCAAAGGGACACAATGATATGCAAAGACTCTTACAAGTGCATTAATTGTATCAAAAAGCCGAATGTTGTATGAAGTCAGTGTGTTACTATTGGCAAGTACTCATAACAAAGCCAAGATTGACCACCAGCAAAATCACAGCTCTAAAGGGAAGACACTCAGTGACATCCTCTGCTGTCTTTAGTATGTGCTGAATGTTTAATAAAAATGTTGGGTGCATCCACTCTCAAGAGGTTATATAAGCCAAGAATTTAACAGAAATCATGCTTCCCACAGGGCGCAATTATTGTGTGCGCTCAAAACAGTGTCAAATCATTTTCTTGGTCCCTTACAAGATTCTGGTGTGAAAGTTCATCTGTGAGTTTATCTATACCACACAAAGGCTTATGTTTCATTTCAGCTATGATGGGGAACACACTCTGGATCAAACCTTGGGAATGGTTGTAGCCTAAATGCATCATTGTCCCTCAGTCCATAAGCGAGATTAAAACAAAAGATACAAATTTACACAAGAAAGGTATGTAGATATGGGAGAGTGAGAAGAAATGTGAAATACAAGACATCGCTAAACTGAACCCCTGATCTGAAGGGCAAACATGAATTGAAATATGAAACATGGCAGTCTAATTGCCTTCAAAAGGCAAAGGAGATTGAAACAACTTGACCAAAGCCAATCGCAAAATGTGCCTCAGTAAAACTCAGCTGTGCTTCTAAAACCACAGAGCGAGTAAAATTCAGTATATGCAGCAAAAATAATTGAGGGAGACAATTCATCCTTGTCCTAATATTGAAGTTACATGCCTGCCTGTCTACTCCATACACCATACATTCCCCTTAGTGAGGTAGAGTAACTGTGGTATAATGTGTATAACATTGTGATAAAATGTGTTTGAACACAACTATATTTCATCACTGTGTCTGTGTTTTTATTGCCACCTCCACAAACACTGCTGTTGCTTTGCCACCAATGAGACGGACCCTAACACAGTTTATCTCACATAACTCCCTCTCTTACTTCCTTTTTATCACTGCCACAGCTTATGAACTGAGCTTTGATTTGCGCATCAGGGGGTGTTTAAAGAAACCCCAATAAGCATCCCTCCGTCGGCGTCAGACCGTCTGTGTCCATCTGCGTTCATATATTTCTGAGAATATTTTCATAGGAGAAGCATATTTGTATAGTTCTTCTCCAAACCTACAAAGCACTGTTAAAATGAAACAAACAACAATCACATTCATTTCATTGCCAAGTACAATAAATGTACAAGAACGTTTATTTGGAACATTGTTTTATAATTGTTGTGTTGGCAATAGAATTGGCAATTGGCAATAGAAAGCAGCAACATGGACATTTATTTATATGAAAAAGTTGCAGTTTATTACTTTAAGACATACCATGGACTGCACACTATATACATAACTCTACATACATGTATATACTGTTCATTCAACATTCAATAGCTATGTGTATGAGCAGCACAGCATACAGCATGTTTGAGTGAAGTGAGTGACCAGTAGTGCATCAGTCCAGTGTACCATGAGGTAAATATACTGAATAGAATAATAATGAAATAATTTATGAGCATTGGAGGACATAATAATGTAAAGCAATCTTTAATATTGAAATGCAGGCTATACTATGGTCCTGTATTGAATAGGCCCTCGGGTGTAGAAATGTTTCCAAAGTTATAATGGCCTCTTCAGTCTACATGGTCAAACATGTATTTCTTGATAAATGTTTGACAATCCCATCAGGCGCTTCCTATATGAGCCCTTTGTAGTCCTAATCCATAATTCATGCCTTCCATACTGTACTGTATATTGTGCGGGCTCTGTCTCCACTTATTAGAGTGAATAGCACCTCTTCTCTCAAGTCATGAAGAGGCAACCGATGCTCAGATCCCAAAACATAGGAACAAGATGCGATACATTATTTACGAGTATCGATCTCTCTTATCAAATCAATCAGATGGCAGGACAAAAATAGCTGCTCGTATGAAAGTCACGCTCGGCGCGCGGTTCTCTCTGTTTGAAGTGCTCAGCCTTTCAAGAGAACATAAGCAGATCAAAGAGCAACCAGAGCTGCTAAGATGGAGGGGGAGGTATGTGTGGATGAATGGAGGAATTCCTCCAAAAGGGAATGGCCTCAGTCCATATCACAGTGCCAGAGGGGGAGATGTGGGGGAGCTCTCTGTACTCACCTTCCTAACAGTCCTCTTCTAATACATATAAGAACATTAAGTGCTTTGCTCAATGGCACTTTGACGGAAGCTCTTGTCTCCACCCAAATCATTTTCCTAGCCAATTTAAGGATTTGAACCAGCAGCCTTCCAGCCACAAGCCCATTTCTTAACCCTATTACACAGGGCATGGAGTTAACTCGAGGCGATTCATTCTGGGAGCGGGCGAGTCCAGAAAAGGAAGCACTAGCCCAGTTGGCGATTGGGCAGCAGCTTCTCAATCCCATGCATGCACCTACACCAACATTTAGTTAAGATGTGATAGAAATTTCAGTGCTTCTCAGTCAGTTGCCTGTATTCTGTTTCATCGGTTCCACAAACTTTAGATTTTTCTGATGCTAATGCTTAAGATCCTTACGTTCCACACCTGCCTATAAATAATATGCCTTGACTAAATTGCACGGTATGGCTTAGCCCCACGAACTCAAGATGCCGCTGTTGAGTCTTGACTTTGCTTTACATCTCAAGTGATTCCTCCGCGGACATACGAAACACTAATATATCAAAAAAACAACCACCAAAAAGCGCAATTTTGTTTAAAAGTAACCTTTGAAAGTTTCTGTTAGCTTATGGCAAAATTCTAAATTCCTTTGTGACTGCTGGTATATATTGCAATTCTGTGCTTCATCACATGTAAATAAAAAGCTGCTTGGTTGTAAGAATATATTGTCTGTGTTTTCTTGTCAGCAGTCTGTCTAGCCATCCCGTTCCTTGCGAGTGCCGGGGGCATGAGGAGGGTCGCACATGTGTATAGTGCTGGGAGTAAGTGGTTTTGGGATGCCGGCATTTACCTCTGAGCCTTGTGGAGGTGTTGTGCGCCTGAAATGCTAAACAAATAACTGCAGTGGGAAGTGCTCACTTCATAACCCCGATGACATACCTGCTCTCACCAAAACCACCTTTCTCCCAAATCCAAGCTAGTTGTCTACATACTGCAGCTGCTTACCCAAAATGAACAGAATAGGTACAGATCAGATTCTGTGTTGGTAAATGTCAAATGAAAGCGGATCATGGTTAATGTTTTCTATGGGTCTGCTTTAATACGATATGTCTTTGCTCACCACCCTGTCAAAGGACAATATAGTCCAGTTCTGAGCAAGGGGGTGTGATAAATAAAGAATGATATCTGGTTTGCTGTCTACTCTATACTGTCTTAATGTGAATGCTGCTTCACTGTCAGTGGATCTCACACTTACTGCCTCCTTTTAAAAGCTGGTGTGTATGTACTGCCCTCTTTTTTCAGATTAAGAAGAAGCATATTTATGTTTATACGCTTACAGATAGAAATGATCCATTTAACACCACATCATTCCATTAGTCTAGACATTTGACCATGATAGCTTTAATATAGTTTATTTTACCATGTGCTTTAGCGCAGAGGCCATATCTGAGATTCAATTGCACAAGAAATATCACATGCTTTTATTTTTCTAATATAATCAAGCAGCCATTTTTATAAGGAATAGTAATAATTTATTTCTGCCTCTAATAGCCTATACATCACTGGCAGGGTATATATTTCATTTTCCCGAAGCATGAAGGGGAATAGAAATCTTAATGATTTGCCCTTGCTAGCATAATTTTAATTATGGATTTTCCTCTACATGATCGATTTGGAGAAAGCCATAGTAATACAAGTTGTACATTCTACTGTATTAAATATTTGATATCCATTAAATTTTTATGATTAATGTCCTGGAAAGAATCAGTTTCTCTAAGCCCCTCGGTTTTATTGCAGACTAAATTAGGGGTTTTACTCCCTTACCAAGAGATATAGCCGTATATTGCACTACAGCTTTGCCTGCCATGAGAAATGGAGCAATTTCATATTGATTTTGAGGGAATTTTAAATTGAGAGAAACAGTCCTCAAAAGGAACATCTTAAAGGTGTTCTATGTTTCATATGGAGGACGTAGTAGTAGTAGCAGTTTCATGACGTCATTATTCTGTACCTTACTATTTGGTGCAACTGCTCTTGTTTAATACACGTTTTGCCTATCAACTCATCCTCAGTGTATTGATGTTTATTTTCATTTGAGTATTACGAACTCTATGTGCCCAGATCACATGGGCTTGCCATTATCCATGAATTTCCACTGACATTCTCCACCCAGTCGTCATTTTGTAATTGTGTACAACACAAGCATAGTCCAAAACAATCATGCATACAGAGCAAGTTGGTGTTTTCCCTCTGGGTTTACAAATGGCAAATCTACAGTCTTTCATAATCATCTAACTAAAACAAATTGTTAATTTCTTTAATTAAAAGAAAGGAAGGATTTTGACCACAAAGCACACTTCCCCTCTCATCATATAAATGACAGTAGAAGATAGACTGGGTCTCTTTTCAATTTCTACCAAATCATATGGAAAATTCTGTCCTGACTGTTCATCCTCACTGTTGCTACTGTTCTTTCATATGTTTTCTTTCACAACTCAGCATCATCAATGTAATACCAACTTCCAAACAAAATAGCGTACAGAAGCTAACAACTGACCAAACCTCCCCGATCGATAGTACGGGATACTCCAATGGGCCTACCTATAATTTTTTTTACTATTCACCTTATATATGACAAATGTCTAAGCATCACCGGAAAGATAATGATGTAATAAAACCAGCTAGTATCACCATAACCCCCAGAACCATATTTCATCCACTGAGCAGGTACAGTGTAGCATACAGTCCCATCTTTAACCAAGTATCCCGATTGTGTATCTGATCAGAGAGGCCCGCAGCGCCTCCCTATCTCTGAACATGGAGGTGTTGGAGGGCAACGCTGTGCATGAGGAGATATGGGAAGAAGCAGCGACAGGAGAATAATGAGCCACCAAACCCTGACGCCCGAGTTGTGTAAATCCTAATGATTCTGGCTCCCGTTCAGAAGAGTAGGGCCCTCTCCAAGCCAACTTTCATTTTCCACCACAGAATGGTGAGAAGTGAATCTCATCTCCTAAAAGAATTACAGGTATCACACTCTCCGCTGATTGCCTACCACACCTTCTCTGCCAATCAAAATGCAGCATGAAAAAGTAGCTGCATTACGTCTAACACAGGAGTCAGTGTGTCCGACGGGTTCATTGCCGTGGAGAAAAAGGTCGAAGTTATTGACCTATTATGTGAATAGGATATAATTTGCCACGTCCTGTAATAAGTAGTCTCAAATGTCATATTCCACAATTTGCATGTTCAGCTGTCCACAGTGCTGATGTGTTGGTTGAGAAGGTAAAAAAAAGGATTCTGCACCGTTCTATTCATCAAACCTCTGTCACATATGGGTAATGTAATAAAACTGAATAGCTCTTGAATTCGCCTTTGAAGTGTTCACATCTTTGTGCTTAGTAGCTGTCTCGCTTATGTAACTGTTCTACTGGGAATAGCTTTGGCAGGTTGCTCTCATTTTGGGATTGCTGCAACACATTTGACGTGGAGGTATAATTCTCAATGTCACAGAGTTCTCTGTGTTCTGACGAACACGGGCGGCGGAGCAAAAAATACTGTTTTCTTTCCCTTGTTGCACTCCCTTCTTCGTTGATCCTGGATCTCGCTGCAGTCAAGACACAGTAAAAGGTTTGCTCGTCTCAATCACAGCTCTCAATCTGAGTAAAATAAGCGGAATGGTTTGTGTAAAAGCCTACATATATCACACAGCGGTGCTCCTTTATATCTGCACATCAGAGAGCAAAAGTGATCCACTCCAGGTCTTGTTTCTGCCACAATACCCACAACAGCAAAGTCGGAGTGTTTCTTGAGGGGAGTAATTGTCACTTCATCTTTAGCCTTCGGCATCTCTGACAAAATATTTATCTCGCCGAGGCACAAGCAGTATTGTGGGCCGGGTAGACATAAATTGCATTTTTATGTTGTTTTATTGAAAGGGGTGGGTAGGGACTAAAATGCTATTTCAGAAAATCTTACTCGGCTACATTTACTGCTTACTTGGGATTTCTCTCCAGTTCCCCCTCTTAATATTACTCCCTCATGACATCCCCCATGCAACATTCTCCTATCTGCAAGTTCATTATCATCAATAAGTCAAGTATATTCTATCTTTCATCATCATATCATGCATTCCAACCACAGCACCTTTTTTTGCTATGTAAACCAATTTACTTCTCCCCTCTATTGCAGATAGTATTAAACAATGCCCTAAGAGTAGAGGCTGTCTGAATGGGAATGATTTATTACAAAGAGAGAAGTCTTTGCGTCGGTTTGCAGAGCTCTGCAGTGTAAAATAACCTCATTTATATTCTATATTGCTCAGGCTGCCTCGCTTAATATTCCTGTCAGCACTCTTATGCCATGCCTTCTGTTGGCTTCTCCTGCAATAAAGCCGCTGCCTTTGAAAAGTGTACAAACAATATTAAACACATTTCATCAGATTAGCGCTATGCAGTAGGAACACCTCTGATACAAAGCGACGGGGTCAAGTGAGCCACAAAGCTTATTGTGTGACTATGGATTTGCATCGTTGTGCTGTAGGCGCTATCAGGATCATTACAAAAAGCTATGTGACAGAATGTCACCTGCCATTGTGCCGCCTGTATCTACCTTAGCTTGAGAGGAACTCAAAGTACATAATAAGTGTAAGAAGTAAAAGAGCCGGTCAGACCACATATTACGTAATCACATATTGAAATCAAACTTTGGATGTCAAGCAGTAAATATATACATTGTGCATGTCAGTTCTGGTGTTCACAGCATTGTTCCTATGTATAGAACAGCCTGATCTCCTGAAATTTAGTGAAATGAGCACAATGTGCTAAAATGCAAATACTTGCTCTGTGTGACTAGGAAAAGATAGGAGTCTGACATTGAAATAATGGAAGTTTAATTTTTAGCTAAAGTTTTTCTTATTTAACCAAGACCAAAGCTTTTCCCTAACCTTAACCAAAGTAGTTGCCTAACCATAACCTTAACCAAAGTTGTTTTGCTTGCCTAAACTTAACCGTTAGCGGTGAAAATGGCATGTCCAATTTGTGTTATTGTCATGTAATCCGATTCATGGTACAAGAACGTCATCTTGACATACGGTAATCTGTGTCCACAACACGTTGCCTGCATTTCACAGTTTGTGCTCATTTCACGAAAGTTTGTGAGGTCACGTTGGTAGAGAAATGCTAGTACCACTTTTCATTACAGCTCAGCACCAAGACGGTAACACAAGGGTGACGGTAGAGTGATAATTAGGAAATGATCATTACTTACTATGAGTTACTTTTAGTACCAGTAGTAGTTACTGATACAGTTTCCTTAAATTCCCTTGCAAACCTCCTAAGCCCGTAGTTTGTCAGTTGAAAAGAAACATGGTAGTTTCTATGTAACAGTGTATAACCAGACTGCAAAACAAATTCTAACACCTTCATGCCACACAAGGTACTGGTAATACTTTAGAATTCACAGCCACCGAGGCATCATGTTCCCGCAGGCATTTCATCTGTCATCATTATAAATTCGAAACATACTTTTGTACTGTGGTCTGGTTTATGGCATACACCCTCTCCTCACACCACCATACAGAATAATCTGATGTGTGTTTTTTCCCCCTTGTCATCATTCTTCTTCCTTAATTAGCTAAGTCGGATTGGGCTAATTGCTCTTTATGAACTACAAGACTGTCATTGAGTGGCCCCCCCTCCCACAACATCATCTCTCACTTCCACACAAATGGATAATTATGACCACAGCTAAATGGCTTAAGAATTGATTTACTATGGCTAAGAGGACGAGAAGAAGTATTACCTTGAGATGTGCCAGTGTTTTGTTGGGAATTTATTTATTTAATTTTTTTAACCTTTATGTAACCAAGAGAGTATTTCTTTCTTTAGAGACTTGGCCAAGAAAGCAACATCTTGACAAACCAAATAAATGTTACAGGCAGACAACGTGAAATAAATATATACAAGCAATAATACAATTAATATCACATAATAGGTAAGTGCAATGTCAAAATTCACTAAATCAACGCTGGAAAGGCAGTGGTCCAATAGCAGTCCAGCAGGATGCAGGACCAAGCCTAAATAGATCTTGGCTAAACGGAGCATAGACAGCTCCATATTGAATCTGCCTCAAGATCCTTCAAAATAATTTAAAACTCACCAGGAGAGGCCAGCTCTTTCACTTTTAAATCATTTTGCAATTAGTTCCAGGCAAAGGGGGCAGAATACTGTATTTGAAAGCCCTTAACTGACATATTTTTTACCTCAGTAGGATCGCCACAGCTCCATGGTCTGCAAGGGCCAAATGAAGTGAGACACTTCCTGCCTCTACACTAGGAAACGTCTTGGTGTAGTTAAAGTCATTTTGTACAAATCAACTCTGTCTTTTACTGAGCAGTTTGTAATTAATAAAATGAAGTAAAAGTTGTATTGTGAAAATTTTATTTTAACTCTTCACTACTTAGCTGCGTATGCATATTATTTTTGATGATGTCACACAATGGGAGAATTTACTTCTAGGCTCTCCATCTATGCGTTTGCATGGACTGCTGTAATGTAGTGATGTATATGACAATATAGCTAAATTGTTTTATGACTGTAAACAAACATTTTAGCATTCAGCATTTTATAACAAAACATATTGTTATCCAAGCAGTGCCTCTATGTACTGTGTGTATTGGGGAGAGGCGGTGCCAATGTAACAAAGGACGAACACGGCTATTTTCTCAAATCCTCTTGAATGCTGTGGTAACGTCAGCAAGTGCTAAAAGGGGAGGACACAAGCATCCATGGAAATCTATTTTGTAGCGTGATGAGTAAAAGTTCACACCCTCACAATTTTCTTTGGTAAAATCATGTTTATTTGTTTAAAGTTTGAAACATGCCATTTTCTTAACAGATCTGTTGACTAAATGGCAGCATAGGTTTTCAATGTCATGCTAGCAAGACTTGTGTGTTAGCAAGGGAGAAGTCACATGAGGGAGGGCAGAGATGAAAGTAATGTAAAGTTACTTGTCCCGCAATGCAAAGCATTACAGTGCATTTCTTTTTACAGAAACTGCCCAGAGTTAGGATTATCAGGCTTTTCTACAGTTGAAGCAGCCTACCAAGAAGTACAGGAAGGAAAAGGCTGCAGCTACAATGGGACTATCAATGTGGACAACATGGTGGTTCATAAAGAATCATAGTAGAATGAAAACATTCTGCTGGTCAGTGTTGCTGGCAAAATTGCCCAGCTAATGCTACATTGCCTAAAAATACAGCCCATGCATCATGTCCTGAAGATATGAGCACTGACTGTTGATGTTTGGAAATAGCCCTATTAAATTAATTTAGGTTTGAATCCTCACAATAATTGCTTTCGAGGCATTTTTAGTGAAAATTATATATATAGAGTGTATAGGTTTATACATGAAGACGATGAAATGTGACACTGAGATGTTTGCAAGGAAGAAAAAAACAGTTGTGCTCCAGGCCATGGGAGCACATGACACACAGGCTGCTGGAAACACACCTGACTGGTAAGCTTTAATAACCATGGAAATGGTGAAAAACAGCCCTTGCTGCATTTTCCCATGAAACATGAGACAAAATGACAGTTAGCAAGCTCATGTAAACAATTTATGTCGGATCACCATGGCAGGGAATAATGTTATTGATTGCATAAAATTGTACCATTGACTCATAGTTCATTGTCATGGATTTAGAGCATATCGTACACGAACGTGACATTATGGCTGTTAGTGCACTTGCTTAGATTAAGGTGAAACACAAAACCAGAAAAATGGAGATAAGACAGATTTGGAGCATTTCCCAGCAGCTGTTACTTTCAGCCCGCTATATGTGTTACATTCGACCTGCTTGGTAGGGATAAAAGTATTGCACTCCTTCTGTTCTCTGCTCATTTATCCTAAAAATAAAATGACAATTGTTAATAGTGAAGGACATATAGAAGTTGTCATAAAACATGACATCTCCATTTGCATTGATTTTTGAGTAAATAAGGTAAAAACAAAAAAATGTACTTTGTCCCGGCTCTCCTCTATGTAATATGCTATAAGCTGTGCTTGCCAATGGTTCAGCTGTAAAAACGGACTAACCAGTCAAGTATCCTATTGTCTAAAATGAAATGTTAAACACACCTACAGTAGCAAGCATGTCAGTTTGAATGTTAAACTTAAATGTTTCCCAAAATGAAATGTTACAGTAAATGCACCTAGCAAGAGTGCTAAATGAATGATAAAGTGAAATGATTTGTGAAAGCATGGTGAAAGTGTGAGATGGAAGGAAAGAGAGACATCCCACCTGCCTGCCAGGTGATGTGTCCTGCGTCCTGAGAGGCAGCTGTACCACCAACAGCACAATGCCACGCCTTCGGGCCGCACAAGAGACTTTTATTCATCTACACACACTCCACACAAGCCACTTAAGACAGGCAAAAAAAAAGTATGTGGCCATTAAAAACTGGTCAATTCTCAGTTCCTGCCCTCTTCAGAATGTGTTCAAGGAGGCCAAACCAAGCGCATGATTTTTGTTCGGGCCTTCGGTAGAGATCTCTTATGGACCTCGGAGAATTATGTGAAGGAAACAAAGGCGCAATACAGTAACTGGCTTGCTCCACCCCTCCGTTTCCACAATACTGCCCGGAACGGTCTCATAGTTAGCATCATAATACAGCTTTTTAATTGACATAAATAAGGATATGAGGAGAAAACCAAGTGCCCAGGGGAATGGTTTTGTGTTGGCCTGGACCTGATGCGGTGGATGCGTTCTGTTAATCAGATGTGAATACGTGGCTGAAGAGCAGGGGCCCTCTGCTAATTGGCAGTGTTTGTCTGCTGGTGGCTGTGCTCCTTCAAGGACCCGGCAGCCTCCCATTGGTATTCACTCAGGGTACTGCTTGGCGCTCCCAGTAGTGACGCCGCACCATTAGGGAGAGGGACCCAGGACCCTTCCATTTCCTTAACAAGGGGGACTTTCTCTCAGCGCTGAGCTGGACTCGACCCCCTCCACCACATGTCAAACATCCCAGGAGCTCACACCTATTGCAGAGCAGATACCTCTGGAAAGGTTTGCAGCCAACACACCAAAAAGCTACAAAACACACATGAATTGGCTGAGTTGCAACAAAAGCTGTAATCGACATTGTTTTGTAACAACGTCAATGGTTTTCATTATTGTAATTGATTTAATCTGTTTTGATCTATAATTGGAAACTCTGGGTACCATAGATATAGCAGCCTTTTGAATGCTTTGGCGCCGTAATTAATCTTTTATAGAAAAGTAGACAAATCGTCAGACTTCAGTTAATTATTGATATTATTTGTTTTATCTTATCGGTTTAAATGGAGTGAGATGTAGTCAGCTTTCAACAATCAAAAACAGCTCAAAAGTATCTCTGATATGGTGCTGCATTAAATACTTAATAGGAATTGCAAATCTGATAGATTTACAGATACAGTGTGAATTAATTGCTAAAGCAGTGGGGAGCAGCACAATAACACAATCAGAAGGTGGACATATATGGATGGAAACAACTCACATCTCTGTTCCAAAAATGACTACAAAGCAATTGTATAATTACGAGCAGAAAATTGAAACTCACTCAAACTGATATTCACTGTAACCCTGGTTGTGACAGGCTGTGAAATCTGTGCTAATTTTTCATTTCTGAGAAATGTGTAAAGAATGTCTGCATTGTCCTACCAAAACCACTGCAGCATCCCTGTTCTTAAAGTGACAAGCCATCCTAAAACACCATTCATTTACGGTATGTTATATCTCTGGGCTACAATAACATACTTCTAATAGGGTTATAATGATTTAGAATCTTACAATGTTTGATCAAATTTTCCCGAACAATTCTCCCACAAAGCTATAAACAAGAGGGCCTAGACTCTCATAGTGATCTCATAGAGACACAACTAGATAGATAGATAGACAGACAGATAGATAGATAGATAGATACAATGAATGGAGAACAAAGGTTGGAGAAAGAAGTTACAAAGGATATAAATAAAAGTAAAATCATCTCAATGATGCTAGTAAAATGTTAAAATGAATGTACCTATATCCTTCCAAATCAGCTTGTGTGTCACTGTCTCTCGCCTGATTCATCATCAAATGTTCAGCTTCAGTATTTGTCTCTTAATGACATTATTTAGACAGCCTTGGATATTTTGCTACTGGCTTTGGAAGTAATTGTACGTTCATGTTCACAAATCGAGACCGAACTGTCCAATAGCATCGAAATTACATATGTGAAATCTGTTTGAAAAACATCCTATATTGTTGAAAGCGTCTCTGTCCACCAATTTAAAAAAAATAAATAAAAAAAATCAATCACACAATGATGTAAATAGCATAGAGGAGAAGCATAAGAGCCTGATGTGCAAGAGATGCATCAACTACCAATTCATCCACTAGCATACACTGTGGTTTATGCTTGTTCCTTAGTCACACAGTGTATTCATAAACTATATCGACTTTCTTCTTCTTGTTCTGTATTGGCATGTGTTTCACTATGAAGCTTATTTCATGTACAGTCAGAGAAGTGCATCAACTGCCTCCTGGGACAATACCGCTACAGTACAGCATTATTATTTTTAGGCTCCTCAATAATGCAACTTTTCTTCATTTCACATATGGATGCAACTGTTGAAATTTTGACACTGCCAATTATCAGTAAGCCTTCACATCCTGCAAATGAGAACCTTTCACTGTCAACCTTTCCTTTTACTTTTATCAAAACTATAACTAGAAAAAAAACAACTAGAACCTGGGACTGCATTAGATACACACAGATATACATTAAATAGTGCTTTCATTCTTCTAGTTGACATGACGTTAGCATGTACCCTTAGCTTTAGCATATGACATATGAGAACCTAAAATGTACTCATCTATACAAAACCTGCCTAATTTAATATTCCATATTCAAATTCATTCAAATGATAATGTTCCCTAACCTTTGACTTCCATCAGCCGAAATCATGTCACCCCAGAGATCACAAATACCCCAAGAGTTTTACTTAAAGTTCAAGAACAGCTTTTACTGAAACATTATCAATTCTTGACCTTAAGATTGCTATTAATATGTATATTTTGAAATTGAAGCTCAGTCTTGAGCCCCTTTCATAAAGGTCAGAGCTTTTATGAAAATGAAGAGGTAGGCAGACTTTTGCGCTGCAATGAGGAAAAACATGCTCTTTTTCTGATGTAATCTAGTGGATAAATGTTAGTCATTGTTTTGCTTTGATCTAAGGTTGTTTTTATAGCAGTTCGGGGTTAGAGTTAATTCGCTTTCAGTTCAGTCAATTCAGGAAGTGTTTTTTCCTTAAACTTCAGATAAAATCACGTTTGGCATGAGAGCTTGTATGTAGAGCGTGTCAGTGTTGGCGGTTCAATTCCCACCATGCTAAGACCGTACAGTATGCACGCATAGAACTGAACTAAGGTACTTTGGATAGAAGCATCCACATCCACAATATTTATATATTAGAAGCTTTCCCCATTCATCTGCACTAGGCAAGAGTTTTATGTAAAAATACACCCATCTTGTCAGCCTAAATCACAGTGGAGCTGCAACAGAGAAAAACATTCCGGGTTGGTAAACATGAGCGTGCTGTGTGCAGCTCACTGACCTCTTGCTATTTCAGCTATTTCTGTTTGAATTTCAAATTGATTGAAATGAAACAAAATTGACCCCAATTCTGGTTTTGTACTATATTTACATTTACATTTTAGGCATTTAGCTGACCTGCTCATCCAGAGCGGCTTCAGATCCACTGCTCATGCTGTATGTAACAGGAAAAAAACATTGTTCTTTGTGATAAAGTATGTTCATCCCCCAGGTCATGTAGGAGCGCAGCACACGCTCTGTTTGGGTTTTCACCTCTGCACCACCGGCTCATCATTCTGTCATGCAGTATGGGAGCTGTCAACAGTGACACCCCGTACTAGTTGGCTGTCAAGGATGGATGGTACAGCCTACATGAGCGCCTCTTCATTTAACCTAGGGTTCTACTCTACAGCCATGTTAGGTTAATGGAATGAATTGTACTGTATGACAGAGGCATGTTTGATCCGCCGACCAGGCGCTCCTTAGATGGGCTGAAAATGGGATTATATGTGGGTTTATGAAGGACGTTGTACTGACCTGGCCCCCGCAGCTGTGAGGTCTCACCACTATACACAGACAAACATGGTTGAATTAACCTACTATATTTGTAAGAACCTTCATTGACTCCATTCATTCCCTATCCTCCATCCTGACCCCTTAACCCTCACCACTACATTAACCTTAACCCTAACATTAACCTAAACCTAATCCTCATTCTAATTTTAACTCTAACCCTAAAGACCATAAAATAGCCCCTTAAAGTAATAGTCCCCAACTCTTTCCTATAAATAAATGTGTGTTTTGTTACTCTCTGATTAATACCATACAACAGTGATTTAACCTATACCCAGTTCATGAAAGCATTTACATATGTGTGCTGCCCTGGATAAAATCCTCTGGCACACAGTAGTGATGCGTTTCCTGTTTCTGGCAACAGCGGTTTGTTAGGAAGTACACTACATTTTCTGGAGAAAATGCATGGGCTAGCTGTACAGTACCGGCTAAGACGCAGTTCTAGGTGGTTGCTAGGGTGTTCTAGATGTTTGCTAGGATGTTTCTAGGTGGTTGCTAGGGTGTACTAGGTGGTTGCTAGTGTGTTTCTATGTGGTTGCTAGGGTGTACTAGGTGGTTGCAAAGGTGGTTCAAGGTGGTTGCTAGGGTGTACTAGGTGGTTGCTAGGTGTAGTAGGTGGTTGCTGGGGTGTTTCTAGGTGGTTGCTAGGGTGTAGTAGGTGGTTGATGGGGTGTTTCTAGGTGGTTGCTAGGGTGTTTCTAGGTGGTTGCTAGGGCGTACTAGGTGGTTGCTAGGGTGTTTCTAGGTGATTGCTAGGGTATACTAGGTGGTTGCTAGGGCGCTTCTAGGTAGTTGTTAGGGTGTTTCAAGTTGTTGCTAGGGTGTTCTAGGTGGTTGCTAGGGTGTACTCGGTCGCTAGGGTGTACTAGGTGGTTGCTTGGGGGATTCTAGGTGGTTGCTAGAGTGTACTAGGTGGTTGCTAGGGTGTTTCTAGGTGGTTGCTAGGGTGTACTGGGTGATGGCTAGGGTGTACTAGGTGGTTGCTAGTGTGTAACAGGTGGTTGCTAGGGTGTTTCTAGGTGGTTGCTAGAGTGTACTAGGTGGTGGCTAGGGCGATTCTAGCTGTGTGTGTGTGTGTGTGTGTGTGTGTGTGCGGGTGGATGTGTACCGATGTGTAGCATGCATGTGGCTGACTATACACGTACTGGTACTGGCACATACTGGTACACGTACTGGTACTATATACGTAGCAGTAGCTGTGTGTGTTTGTGTGTGTGCAGGTGGATGTGTACCGATGTGTAATGTGTGTGTGGCCAACTATCTCTCAGGAGCGATAGTGTGTGTGTGTGTGTGTGTGCGTGTGTGCGTGCGGGTAGCTGCGGTGAGAATGTTTGAAAGATTGTGTATGTGGTTTTAATTTGCAATTAAACGTACATAGCCAAAAAGTAAAAGTTGGATCAAAAAGTTGAATGCAAGCATAAATCGACGTAACAGATGCTACAAGACGCAACTTGAACAGAGTTTCTAGTGCAAACGGTGTGGGAGGAGATAGCACAACAATTTTGGGGAAGAAAAAGTTTTTTGCGGAATAAGAAGAAGAAATGCAATAAATAATGGCAGTTTCTATAGTGGGCTAGCTGTAGGCTAAACAGAAGAAGAACTGGGTAGTTAGCATGAGCAGTGATAGCCACCATGGCTGAACAGACAGAGAAAAGAGCACCACCTACAGAAACTCTAACTTCATTAACAGAAAATCCAAGGAAAAAGAGACAGATTAATCACTCAATTAAAGGCAAGTGTGCTAAAAAGGGAAGCGACTGTTTCTGAGCCAAAAGTAGACTGAACATCAGCGTTAGCTTTCCAAGATGAAAAGCACTCCAAGATGAGAAGGAACTGAGGAGAGATGCAGATGTGGCTCTTTGTCTTTTGAACTGGTAAGTTTTGCTATAATTTATTAGCCGCAGATACATAGAGTGTCTTTATTATTATGTTGGGCCAGTGCCGACATTGCAAGTTGCAAGTTAGCCAACTGCTGAAAGATAACTGGCAATTTAACATCAGGTAAACATTTCACAACTAAATTCTAATAACAGCAAACTTGCCTGTTTAGCTCAGTTTAGTGATAGCTTGGTTAGCAGGTTAAAAGTACTAGCATAGGTCTATAGTTAACATTACTGTAAGCTGTTGCTGTCTTTTTTCGATATAACATTACTATCTGTACACTGAGTATTTTGTTGTGGCTACTGATTGTAATAGATATGCAATAATAATATAATAATGTAATTCAACAGTTTTCGTTTTATAAAATGTTCAATTACATTTACATTGTGTAGGCATTACCATCTCTGTAGAGAGAGTTCAATCAAATTCTGTGTGTAAATCCATTTAAAATAAAACGCAGGACCACAGCAATGTGAGCTTTACTGTTCCCTGGTCTTGGAGGAACTCTGGTGATTATACAGTACCTCAGCAGATCATGTCAAACTGAGTTGTTTTGATATCTTCAACATATAAAGATACATGGATAATTATGTCTTCTGTGTCAAATGCTTTTTACACACCAGGAGCAGTAATGTATGCAGACTCTTTCATCAGCAGTAATCTGGAAGACGTGTCAGGGATGCAGCGGGGTTGTGTAATGAGTGTACACCGCTATGTATGTACACATCTCAACTGTCCTGTGATCGCACACTTTTTTGTGTTTCAAGCTTTGCAGATAATTTTCTCTCTCTTTCTCTCCTTTCTCTCTCCCCTCTGTCTTTCCATCATTTTCTCTACAGGTATTTTAATGCAAAACCCAGCTGAGATCAATCGCACCTGATAAACCAGGTCCATACAGGCGAAAGTCTCAAAGGAGCAAAGGAGATCTTATATTTAAAACATTATTATACATAATGCACACGGATCATACATTTTTAAACCTTCAGTCCTGATACACTGCTGTGGTGCTGCGTAGCGATGTGTGCTCCATACAAAGCTACTGGGTGCTGCCTTTAGATTTTGCGCTTCACACACATTGTGTTGGAATAATAAGCATCGATACACAAAAAGGAATAGAGAGAGGGAGATGAAGGGAAGACAATAAACAATTTGACATCTCTGGGGTGCTACTGGGAGCACTCTCCTTGTTGTCTTTGGTTTGCATTGCCATTTCCATTACGGCAGAGCTCAGAGAGGAGCTTGGCTCAGGGTGGAGAGGGGAGAAATGAGAGAGAGAAAACTCACACATCCTGAGGGTAGATGTTGATTTGAAGGGAGAAAAGAAAGAATAATAGCCTTTGATGTGAAAAATAAAAGCAACCGCTTCGCAGCTTTGATGGGCGAATGTCAGGAAACAGCGGCCTAATTGGTGTTGTAATCTCCAAGGAAGCGAAGGAGAGGCTGAGGCTTTGCACCCCACATCCACCAGTTGGACGGATGATGGGGCTAAAGTACGAGGCTATATACCAAACATTTAGCAGCGCGTTTCCACTGCCATATACCCACAGGCAAGGTTGGAGAGTTACACATTACGAGGGGATTACAGGAATCTGATATGAAATCTGAGTAGAGCATCAACCATTATTAGTATGAGGAACCTAATATAGCAATAATACCCAAGAGGGCATTCGTTAATGTGTATGGGTATAATAAAGTACCCATAATCACAGTAAAGAAGTCCTTAAGACTATTTTGGCTTTTATACAACAGTTACCAGTGCATCTGTACTGAATAAAATGCTTTCTCCAAAGTAGTGTACATACATCAAGATACAAGTAGGGAAACGGGAAATATCGTTGACTAGCTCCCTGGTTACCAACAGATACAGCAGCCAATAACGTGTGGCTAGCCGTGCTTCATGCAATGCTGGAACATGTCTTTGGCCAATAAGATTTCTGGGCTGAAAGTGCCTGTTGTGTAATTCAACCATAATCCCATATCCACAATAGAGGGTGGGGGTGGGTTCTTCAATCCAGATTCACTTCCATACTCTGTGTTTAATACTCTGTTTAATACGAGCTACAGGATCGACTACATTCATGGTACAGTATGTTTTCTGTGGATTACGAGGAGTTGATTTGGACTCACACTGACCTCTGTTGATGTTGCTCCTCTGTGATTACTGTCAAACTGTTGCAGTTGTTTTGTGAATGGATGCATAACTGTGTTAAGTGTTTTTGTGTGCAAAGAATTTCCTCTTGAGAACATTAAACCAAACCAAGTAACATTACAGCATAGATGTTAACCACGTCCACTCCTCACACAGCCATCTGTATGGACGACCTGGAAAGATTATTGACTGCGCTACCAGACCTCCAGAATATTGCTGTTGTTGGATGAAAACTACGCATCTTCAAAAAGTAAGTTTTCTAGAATTGAGGAGAAGATTGCTTATTTTTGTAACTGAGTAAATGAGAATGAGTTTCCAGGGCCCAAGGGTCAGAAAACTCATCACTCTCATAATTGACTGCATACCCTTTCAATTCCAGTAAGGAAAAGAAAAACAACAAAATTGCATAGTTGCATAGTTTTGCCAATATTCCAACATACTGATATGTTTTTTCTCACTATATTTCCATGAGCTACAGTAGACGAGAAGACACTTCCACTCTCAGTAGCACAAAGTAACAACTCAATTCCAGTCCAGCATTAGCTGAGGGGATTTGAGAGTTGTGAATTCTTTGCAATGAATTTTGTTACAGCATCCATGAGAGACCGAGGTTAATGTTAAAACGAGAACAACTTGTTGGGTCAGCGGTTCAACCTGAGCAGATTGATTTGAAGCACAGGTGCTTCACAAGGGTGTGTGGGTGGGTGGACTGGGTGGGGGTGGGGTGGGGAGCGAGCAAGTCAGGAGCGATGGGGTTTTCTGATGGTCTTGCAGCGTTATGTGCCCTCTTGTCATGGGCCCGGCATAATTCCTGGTAGATATCTTGATTCCACAACAGGCCAGCTTGTATTTACTTTTCCACAATCCCACCTTTATGATCAACTGAATTATTTACTATTCAGACTATTCATATTAAATATGCAACCCAGCCACACACTCACCGGCTGCTGAAATATTGATATCCAGGTTTTACAAACAGCAATATAAAACAACAGCATCACTCGGCATCCAATCTCAGAAACAGGATGAGCTGGCAGAACTGACTCTCAACGAAGAGAAAAGCAGCTTTGCAGATTTTTCTTACTCTGCAACAATGGAGATATCCATAGTAATTAAGTGTGTCCAATAAAAACATTGATAGTACAGTAATGAAATAAGCCTTGTTACTAGTGAGGCCTTAGACTCTGGGAGCTGAGAGAGCCATTGTAATTGAGGAGCAGTTGTGTTATCCCAAGCTCCATTAAAATTTCATCACCCCCGCACATTTCCATGAATGGCATTATTCAAATTATGCTAAATCACATCAGCTTGCCTGCTTGGCGATGCAAAGTTGCCCGTGACAATGACTGAGGCAAGATTCCCAAAGTCTAGAATGGGCCTGCATGTCATTTAACAGGATGCTTCATATTCTAAACAGATGCCGAAATGCTACTGAGTGTTGGCCCTGGGCCTCTGTGTATTTGGAGCAGTGAGAAATAAGGATACTGAAACCAGCACATTTGAGACAAACCTCAGCTTTATTCAATCAATTACAGCACATGTGGTTTAGAAATAACAGATAAGCAGTATAAATCGAACAAGCTTGGGGGGCGGCTGGGCCTACAATGTCAGGAACGGTTGCATCCATGGGGATTTTTTTTCCCTGCCTGGCACTTATTTATTTACCTTACACTTCTGTATTATACTCTACATAAATAAGGACACAGGCATATTTATTACATCTATTGTCTGGGCATGTTGTACTCCTCACTATTGTTTGTAATGTTGGCGATGGAATGTAAGCTTATTCCACTGCTGCACTCTTATAGGCGGCTCTCAGTAACAATCTTGGCAAAATGCCTAAAATATATACACAAAAAGTACATGAACTTTCTTTTTCTTGCTATATACACTGGACAATGTTTAGCTCAAAGGGTAGAGCAATGTCATTCACACTGCAACTCATTTAATTGCACCCTGTGAGTCATATTGCATGCAACACACACACACAAAAAACAAGTGTAAAACAACTTGACACTGATTTGTTATTGCACCTAACTCAGATGGCAGTGAAATATTCATCGGGTGGAGGGACTGCCTACTCCCATGCCCATAATAAGTCACCAGCTAACACAGTGAGTGTTGCTTGTCTTAACCCAGGCCATGGGAACATCATTATGATTATAGTAGAGTGATTTCATGATACCTGGCCGTTAATAATACATGATAAATAGCTGGATGAAGGGAACAAAGCAGTGTGTAATATTAGGTGACCCCGTGTTATTAGCGCTGAGAGGAACCATTAGCGAGTTGCCTTAACCTGCCTTAATGAGGTCTCCCTGCTCTGGGAGAGAAAGGGACGATTGGTGCATACGATAGAGGAACAGGAGTTGGGGAAAATGGAGAACACACACAGAGGTGTGTGGTCACTAGGTCTCCGCTGCTTACCGCTGTTTCTGTCTATTAAAGGAATGCTTTATCTCTTTGCGCCCGCTGCTTATTTTTTCCACGATTATCTCGAGCAACAGCAAAATCGATGTAAATAATCTATATATGAAGAGTTTCAGGCCAAAGCAAGGCACCCATCATTTGAAAGATTTGACACCTGCTCAAAAAAAAATGAATTTTTGAGTTGAGTAGAAAAAAAATCCCATCAATTCAATATCATTTAAGGTTTTATTATTTTTTTTAACCTTTATTTATCCTGGGAAAGTGGATGCATCCTCTTTTTCACACCCTGATTCATATTTATACAGTTCCACACATTCAGAAGTGTGTTCATTTCCGCATTTAAAAATATTGAGCAATAATCAGGTAACTTTTTTCTTCCCCCAAAGTGACTGTGAAACTATACATACGAGAAATGCCTGGCAGGCTGTACGATCAATAGATGACTCCTATTTGTTGATGTATGTGTACAGAGAGAGTGTGTGGGTGTGTTTAGTTGCAGGTATGTATTTGTGTATGTATATATTTCCCCCTCCTTATAGCTCTGTGTACGCATACAGCCTTCAATAGTTACCATATCACCAGCATATTAGTTAAGACAGGGTGCATGCAAGCTTAACAGAGCAGGTCATGTTGGGTAAACAACGCAGTGTTTTGAATATACAGAGCCATAAAGCTAATTAAGTGAGTCGAATTAATTACGAGTGGTGCGGCCGCTTGTTACGGCCCTGTACAAATGAGTGGCGGGGGGTGTGGAGGGGTTGGGGTGGGGTGGGGTGGGGTGGGGTGGGGTGGGGTGTGGGAGGTCTAGCGGTGTAAAAGATGGAGATAAAGTGGACTGAATGATGAGCCACAACACCTCCAGCCGTGGACCAAGTGTCAGACACGACAGCAGATATGACAGATGCCCGGCAGGGTGTGAAGTGAATAGATGACTCTTATGAGTTCATGTACTGTATGGGTATCCGCAGTCTGTGGGTGTGTGTGTGTACTTGTGGGTATATGAATGTGTGTGTGTGTGTGTGTGTGTGTGTGTCTATATGTATATGAGTGCACATATGAGCTATGCGTGAGCAAATTGTGAATGCCTGAATGTGAATCTGAATGTGCTGAACGCTACAGCTGCAACCATACAGTCTGCACACACATAACTATGGGATGGTAAAGGAGAATACTGGTGTCATTCAGAGATGTAGCCCATTTACTATTGTCTACATCTCTGTTGTCATTTTTTAAAATAAAATTTACAGTGTCAAACCTAGCTTGAAATTAACCGCTGTCCCGGGCTAACAAAGACGCCCTAACTAAAAAGACATGGATGTGACAATAAAGTTTGTAAGGCGACATGGTTTTTGAGGGATTATTTCCAGGCGGAGACTTCCATTTCTTCCTGTGGGTGTCAGGTGATTGACAGTAAGCAGAGCGTAACATAATGCGCACACTGATATGAAAACACACAACTCGGGCACAATGAAATAATAAAACAGAAACTTTGACAAAACCAAATTAAGGCTTCATGTTTACCATGATGGATTATCCAGCTTGGGCAATTTTCAGGCCTGTGGAAGTTGTTTTTTATACTGTACAAGAATGAATGGCAGCAAATGGCTTCTTCTGAAGGGAGGGAAAGGAGCCTTGATATGTCCAACTATAGGAATAATGTAAAGGAGAGCAGTAATCTATAATGTTTATATATAGAGTGATATGTATAGTCTACTGTTCACTATCCCCTTACACTGTATGTGAGGTCCTGATGTCCTTGCCCCATGTGTGTCAGTATGTGCTGTGTAGCTCTCTTAGTTGTCAATGTCTCTGCACCAACATCACCAAGACAAATTCCTGTACATTTTCTTTCCCCTTGGTGAATAAAAAGATCCTCATTCTCATTCTGAAAGCGTAGCATTGTGTGACTATGGGGGAAAGATTGTAACGGTAATGATTGACACGTGCGGATAGCCGGGCCAGAGGATGGACATGGGTTCAATAGGGATCATCTTAATCAGAGGAGGAGAAGAAGCCGGAACATTACTCGTCAGTCATGTGACAGAGCCTCATTACCCGCACACATCACCAAACCAGAGACTTTCTCAAGAGTGTTTATTACACTGGGCTCGGGGGGAGAAATCGATATGAAATGACAGCTGTTTAGTCCATTCTTGTGGAGAGTGGAGTTGACCTATACACAGTGGGACTGGTCTACCTTAAGTCACTGTGTTCAGCTAGCCAGGACACGATCCTATCATGGGCTATGTGGTTACAGTATGGCTTCCGCTGGTTGCATTTTTAGAACGAGAGAGAGAGAAAGACAGAGAAAGAGTATGAGCGAGAGAGAAAGAGAGAGTGATGGTTGACAGAGTGAGTTGGAGAGAGGATGAGGTCTACCAAACTGCAGGCTGAAAAGGCTGAAAAAGGTAAATAGCCTGTATAGGGGTGTACATTCACTGAGAGAGAGAGAGAGAGAGAGAGAGAGAGAGAGAGAGAGAGAGAGAGAGAGAGAGAGAGAACGCAAGGAGAGAATGCAAATGAGGGACAGAGACAGAAAGAAAATGATGTCCTTAGCTAATGGAGCTATCAGAAGGGCATACTGATAGTAGGTCCCTGATGGTGTTCAATAAATGATGGACTTCATTCCAAAATGCTATATATACATTGTGAACAAAACTGCCCCATTAATTATTACTTAATAGTTTGAAATCCAGATGACTGCATCTTCAAAAAATGTTGCTACTCTGTAAGCAAATGTCCTGAGGTAGGTAATCACTTCAGTAATATTCCACACTGGGGTTTACTTTCATGCCAGCAGTGTTTTTATGACTATTTATTTTATTTTTATTTTTATTTTATTTTACCTTTACCCCACGTTAGTTCCATTAGGATCAAGGATCTCTTTTCCAAGGGAGACCTGGCCGAGATCCCAGAAACACATTATGTTTCAGACAGAACAACAGTAAAAACATTTTATTATAAGTAGAAGTGGAGGAGAGCGGAAGAGACAAATAGACAGATAGAGAGAGAGAGAGAGAGAGAGAGAGAGAGAGAGAGAGAGAGAGAAGGATACAGAGAGAGAAAAGAAACAGCAGTGGTTGTCACATCATTCAAAATGGTGGATATGGCATTTTGGAGTGAAAGTCTTCAAATATAGCCCCCTATTGGATGAAAAAAAGAAGAAATGTACACGGCAGCGACACTTCCTAGTATGTCCTACTGTTGTCAGTCTGTGGGGAACCCAGAGCATAGCACAGCTGTTAAGTACTTTTAGCAGAGCCATTGTTCAGTGAAACAAAAAAGCCCATTCAGCTTGGCTGGTTTCCAGAGCACTCCTATAGCGGCCAAATGTTTATCATTGTTTTGACACTGCATAGGATAGGACAGCATGGGGTATGCCTATAGATAGTGGGTTTGAGTGTGTGTGTGTGTGTGTGTGTGTGTGTGTGTGTGTGTGTGTGTGTGTGTGAGGGTGGGGTGTGGGGGAGTGTGGAGGGTGATTGTAGCAGAACAACTCACTATAGCCATTGTACAGTGCGCCTTCAGGCATTTATCCAGCATCTATCCTGCATTAATGCTGCAGACAATCGTTTATTGAATGTTACACAGAAACAAATTCATACTATATTGTAACAACAGATTAGTTAGCAGACCATTCCTTGTAACTTACATCTGAAAAGAGAGCAAAATTAGATTTTCCTTTAGCAATTCCTCTTGGGGCTGGAGTGAAAGTGCAGCAGTAGTTCAGCAAGCATGCAGTAAAAAAACAGGGCTTCTACAATGGCTACACATGCATCTGCCACAGTGTTGTGGATGTAGCAAAAACCCATGTTTTTTATTAGTTCCCATTTGGACAAAGTGATCTCTGCTCTCTCTAATGATTGGCGTTTCCGCTGCCCTTGAAGCAACCAGAATTGAGTCCATCTTTGGCGTAACAGCATAGGACAGAAATGAAAGGTGTTACATTATCTGTTCTGACTGCAGTCCGATAGCTACTATTACACAGATTGTGCTTCCCCTCTCTCCTTACCCATTTAATCTCTTCATTCTGGCAGTGTGTGCAGCCAGGACAGTTCTGCTTTATTCTAATTGCATACTTTCGATTAAAAAAGCTTGTTTTCCTTGATTACTTTGATGTTGAAATGGGAGCAGGGGAGCAATTCACATTCATTCGGCAGTATGTTTCCCCCCCCCTGCTCTTTTGTGCTAACAGCAGAATTCCTATTTATATATTGGCAGTGGAGCTAAATTACTGCAAACATCTCTGTGGGCCAGCCAGGCATAACAGATTGGCAGGGTCCTGTATTATGTCAGTGCCCCCTACTGGCGGCCGGCAGAAACACACCGTTGTTTATTCCAGGCACGTATAGCATTAGGGGCCGGGAGAAACACAGTGGAATGGGCTCCTGGATTCTTTGCTGGGCTGCTGGAATATTTGCCAAATGAATCCCTCATGGCTTGGATTCTTCTCCACTGTGATCTTGAGACATCATGCATTTGTGTTGCTATGTTCACATACCAGGAGTGGGAATTTCATTTACATTCACATTTTAGGCATTTAGCTTACACTGTTGTCTAGAGCAACTTGCGGTGAGTCCAACAGTAGAATAGGCTCCAACCCCTAAATCACTACCACTACAAGAAAGAAAAAAGCAAGAAATGCAAGGGTCAGAGCTGAGGGGCTTTGATAATATTCCTGTGATCACACTAGCATCATGAAAGAGAGAAGTGCAAGGGAAAGAAATAAATAATAAGGGCTAAGGACAGACTTAGACTGGATTTTTTTGGGGGGGATAAAAATAAATAAGAGCAAGTAGAAAAGGAAGATACGGGCGAGGGGACGTGATTCAGAGGGAAGAGGGTGAGGTGAGGTGAGGTACTTCTTGAGTTCTCACAAGAATGTCAACAGAAGCTCTAGAGAGGAACATATTTTATGAGAACAGGGTTGAACGAGGATGAAGATAGAGGAGCTGGGATTCCTTATCTCAGTGTGTTGTGATGCTAAATGCTACATGCTACATGCTATGGCTCAGTACTGTGGGGCTTAGGGCTCAACTGCCCTTACAGCTTTCTGCGCTGGAGAAGAGGTGCAGAACAAAGCCTGATCAGACGTGTATCCTTCATGCGACTCATTGATGTTACCCCACCAGGTTTGTGACTAGAGGCCTGGGATCACGCGCCGACTTCCCCGCTGGGATGTGAGCGCCTCTCCCCAGAGTCCCATCACACACTGGTACAACACCAGCAAACATCAAGGGGCTTTTGCTCTTTTTATGTTTTATTTTCTCTCTGTTTCTCTTCTCATAATAGTGAAGTAGAGAGTTGCACAAGAGTGCACAAAATGCAACAAACACTCTGCCTAATTAGGCTTTTAGCAGTCAACTACGGGTCAATTAGGAGTGTGATTCAACAGCTGAGAGCTCAGCTGGAGCAAAAGCTTGGAGATAAAAGCAAAAATAATAATATATTAAAAAAAAAAGACTCTCTTTTGCCATGTATCTGGGCTCCAGAGGAAAAAATAGATACGGACAGAGAAAAGAAACCATGTGCGGGAAGATGCAAGCACTGAACTACAATTGTTAGAGATAAATAGGATCAAATTCCACCAAACTAAATTCAGCTACATGCCAGTGTTCGTTTGCTACCATGGCACCAACAAGTTATGCCTCACAATAAAATAATATTATCCACTATAAATTGAATGTATTGTTGGAGGAAATATCGGTTTGAGACTTGACACTAATGGATACATAGAGATGCCATAAAAGCCTTTTAAAGAAATTGCCTCGTTATCAATAAAAGTACAGGATAATTTAAAGCTTCTCTGTGTAGTTTCAGGAAGCAAATGCCAACCTCTGAAATGTCCAAAAAAAAAAGTTCATTACATAGCCTTGAAACTGAATAAAAGATCCAGCAGGTTGCTGTTTAGCTGTGGTGGTGCAATCCCAATCCCCCCCATACAAAGAAGCATCTTTGTGGCTAACTGTTGGTTCACTTCAAATCGTTATTTTTGGGTATATGATGAGATTTGAAATAAGCTCTAAGCATTTGCAAATAATTATTATATAATTCATTTTTTTCTTACCACAACAGCATAGCTCAGCTGTAATATACTAGGCCTATTGATAAGCACCTTCCATCTCCCATCATGTCAAAGCCTGTGCCAGCTGCACCTTGGGATGAGGTTGTTTGTCTTCATTAGCATCCCGTGTTTCTTCAGTGTTTTCATTAGCGAGGTCCCCTCCTGTATTTGTCAACCGGAGTGAAAGGCCAGAGACACAACAGAATGTGGGTCACGCTTTAATCGTTTTCATGCTATCTCTACCACTCTCCGAGGTGTTTGTTTTCCATTAGCCGAGGAGAGACTTTCCCACACTGGGGGTTCTGGAGCAGCTGGTACAGCCCAACCCTGCCAGTCTTGAGAACGGAGGGGAACGAAGCTGCAGGTTTATTCCCAAGCATTCCTCCTTTCCCACCTGCCTCTTTGGCCGCAGCATGGCGGCCTTTCTGGAAAGCTGGCAGCGACGAGATCAAGATGAGGTGAAATACAATTTGTTAATCCCAGAGGGAAACTCAGGTGTCATGCCACAGCAAAGAAGAGAGAGGAACGGCAATACCGGTTTCATTCAAAAAATAGCATGTCTACCGTTTGAAAAAACTGACACCTGCTGTTACAAAATGATTGGTGGTATGACACATTATGAGTTACCATTTAAATTATGAGTCATCTTAAGACTGTTGCTTACAAAATATTTGTTTTTTTCCATCTTTTGAAATACTGATGAATTTCAGGTTGCAACATTTTTCCAAAAATGGATGTATAGCATTTTGGAATAGAAACTTTCATATACCAAACATATATATTTATTTCCCAGATTATTATCAGATACTGTGAATAACAGTAAGCCCCTCAGACCAGCAAGGATATTCTTCTTTTTAATCTCTTGTGACTAGCTTTCATTGTACCTACAAAGGTCACTTTGCCATACTGTAAACATGTCATATCAGATTCAGTTGATATATTTTTTTGCCTTTAACAAGAAGCCAGGGGGTGTTCAGCGCAATACAACACACATAAGTGCACTCACACATGCATGCACACACAGACACACACACACACATACACACACATGCACACTGGTGAAAGTATTGCATGTAGATTAACCTCTATAATGGCTCAATCCATTACATAGATTCAGATAGGAGATCTGCGTAATCGTGCTCATGTAACATCGTCCATCTCCAATGCGCTCACCCTGCTGAACACAACGGCACCGATGCATAATCATCACACAACGTGACCTCTAATTAAACTATGAAGAGTAACTTTGAGGAGGAATTGTTTCCCGCACTCCATTTACATGCATTACTGGCTAATGAAAAAGAATTCAGGTACTGTCAGCAGTTTAATGAGCCTCTCACCTATTGTTTCGAGCACTTTTCAGTGGAACTGCATCTCCCTTCCTCCTCCCTCTCATCAAAACCGACTGTAGATAATGCTCTCAATGTGTAAGTTGCAGTGATTAGCAACTGTGATTTAAGCTCATTCTTAATTAACCTTGCTCTTAATTCCCTCCCCCACTAATTTCCAGCAGAGACAATGGAGATACTGCGCTGAATGCTCATGGGACTGAGCCCATTCCGACGGCAGGGTGATAGAGATACGGTGTATCTCACCATGTGCACATTAACCAAGTCAATATGCAATAGATGGAGAAGATAATCTCAAATCACAAAATTCACAAAATGTGAGCGTATCCCATGGTCCTGTGTAGCTCAATGAGTAGAACAAGGCACTAACACTGCCATGGTTAGGGCTCCTATTCTCTGTATAGTTCAATGGGCACAGAAACTGTCTATGTTTACATGCACACACTAATGCAGCTATTGCCAATAGTCTTCATAAGACAATGGCGTGATTATGCCATTTTCATGATTCTATAAAGTGACACCTAATAATCAGGTTTACATGTGATGTGGTTATTGCAAGTATTGTCTTTTCGAACCAGGTGCCCCTAACAGAACAATGTCACCAGCTACACATGTGCAACTTGATCACACTTACAGAAATGTGATTAAGGTGTATACATGTTCTGACTGGCCTGTATTCATGTGAGCAAAATTGTAGTGCATGTGCTATGTTACTACTATTATGTGTGACTAAAAGCATAATCACACTTACATACATACAACATAATCAGAGAATAGTGTTTCCATGGGTCCTGCCTTACTCACATTATCGCCTTAATCGCCTTACAATTTTTTATGTGCATGGTCACTGCCAGGTCAGGGGATCAATTCCCTGTGTAGCGATGAATAGAGCAGTATAACAGCCCCTCACACTGTCAGGGTTAGGGGTTTGTATCTCATTGGTGCCACCAATGCTAAAAATGTATGCACTCATGACGCTGTAAGACGCTTTGGATGAAAGCATCTACCAGAAGGGTCCAATGTAACCCACACCATGTCCTTGTAATGTCACCGGTTTGAATCCAGCTCATGATCTTTGTTGTATGTCATCTCCTCTCTTTTCCCTGTATGTCCTGTCACTCTCCAACTGTATACAAACTAATAAAGCCGAAACGGCATAGGAATGATCTTTAACAAAATGCACACATCAGGGAAGCAGTCACATTCAGTTAGTCAAGACAAACCCATGGAGTCCGATGGATCTCTCTAGACGGGTCTATTTGTCCAAAGCGTGGCTCACCGTTCTTTTCTCCTCGGCAAAGTCAATCAGGGCTATTGATTTTCACTGAAGCCGTATAGTAATCTATGCTCGCATAATACACGCCAACTTGCAGCCTCTCCTTCCAACAAACATTTGTCTTTGCTCTGGCAGTTGGTTGAATGGAAGAAAAATGGATGGGGCGGGCCAGCTAAATACCCAGACCATGTAGTGGTTGTTGGTCCAGGAGAGGAGCTGAGCTCAGTGGTTCTGGGCTGAACGGCTGGAGGCGGGGCGTCCCAATCAGGTCAGCCTGTTTACTGACCAGCTGAGCCTCCAGAGACCGACTGGGCTAACAGTGTTGTGCAGCAGTGTGTTTTCAGGACCAGTCTAGGTACTCACAGCCATGGGCCAAACTCAACAGCATCATTTCTAAATACTAGGATGATATGTCAGGGATGTTGCAGTGATATGCATGAATAAGAACCAGCATTACAGTAGTGAAGTCAAATGTATTTATAAAGTGTGTTATCTGCTCAGTGCTAGTAGGCTTAGGCCACTATACGGTGCAATCAATTTAAAAGCACACACATTTTTTTCAGGACAGATTCCATATAGGGTGATGGGCTGAGTATTGCACATGCAAAGCCTATTTAGCGCCCTGATAGACTGGGAGTAAATACACAGGACCACGGATCAAGTGTGTACAAAAGTGTCATTCAGTCCTCCTGGTCCATCCTACGATACACTGCATACTCCACATTTTGTAGGGTTTATTAATTCCAAAATGTGATATATCTATTTTGGGGGAAAAGTCAGTTACTTGATTATAATGCTCAAAGTTTTAAAATACAAATATTTGTGTCCTCTCAAATCTTACTATTTTGTAAATCAAAGGTACTGTGATCATATTCCACACTGACTTACTTGAGTGGGTGTTGAGTGGGTATGAAAACAATTATAACATCGAAGCAGGAGACTGCCATCTTGAAGCACCTGGTGCATTGAAAGCGCACAACGATGAGGCCATGAGAACTTTCTAATTACTGTCTTAAGTGAAAAGAAATCACTCATTTTCAGCATTAAGAATTAAAATCATACATGTCCCTTTGAGCTCCATTTAGGGATTAATTTCTACCATAACAGCTCCACTTGGTAAAACAGTTTGCATCTAATGATCGCCTAAAAGTACTGTAGTGTGTGTGTGTGTTTTGTTTTTTTTCCCCTACTGCAAAAAAGGTGCTGATTATTCCTATTAGAAGCGTGTTGTGTTCCAGGCGCAGTAACAGCACAACAGGCAGTGTCATCTGCCAATGTTATTTCATGCTCGGTTGGGTGTGAATCAATTTCATTCCGGGGAACAATTACTCAAGATTGCAGATTTTTTTTTTCCATCCTTCCAATCATAACACTTGAATCAAATCATTGTACACTGCTCAACATACAGTGCCAGAATGCAAACAGATCGGCTGCTCAGCGCTGCGATCATGTGACGTCGTCGGCCATGACAGGCCGTTTCCAAGGGAAAGACGGTCGTTCGCTCACCGTTATGTGTTTTCTTTTCTCCCTCAATTTAAAGCAGCGGCAAAATATTCCTACTATTTTTTCTTTTTCTTTCTTTTCTCCGGGTCAATAAATACCACTCGTGACCCTGGTGAACTCTGACTCGAAGCGTTTACATTGTTGGGGCAGGGTAGTCAAACAATACGCGGGATGGATGGGAGATAAAGCCTCACACATTCTCCCATTACTCACATAAAGAATGTTGGCCCCGCGGCGATGGACAGAGCCTGGATTCCAGCGGCCTGGTTGGGCTGACAGTTATTTCTGGCCTCAGAATTGGAATGAGGCAGGCTGGAGGAAGTGAAGGCTACGTGAGGAGCCATGCTTCAACAGTTAAAGAGGCTGATCAGTTGGAGGCTGTGCAGCTTCCACTAACCTGGAGGTGTCATTCAAGCCCGGCTACCTCTGACTGAAGGAAAAGGTCCATCCATGGATCACTAAACAACACAGACAGACAGCCCCTCTCCAATTAGAACCGGCTCCAATGTATCCGCCCCATCTTTCACTGGCTTTTAGTTAGACATGGATGGATATACTGTTGAGGAGTAAGATCAAGGTGAATGTAATCAAACTGGCAAAGCGCTAAGGACCTAGAAGTTTTTAAAGTCGTTAAAGAGTTTTGTTCTGAAATGAGATATCCATCTACTCGCTGAGAGCATGAAATTAACAATGATATTTCTTAAAGAATATTAGGTATACTTACTTACCTTACTAGGTAAGTGCTTGGTTGACAAAATGGTAAGACTTTTACAAACTGGATTCTTTATATTTTAGAGATATGAAATCAATAACCTCAGTTTGGATTTTGGAATGAATGCAGTGCTTTGTAATAGATTTCAATTGAAGATAGTGTTCAATTTTACACTAGAGAAATGAAATGATTTTCTGTTACTCAACTACATATTTTATATAAAGTACAAGTATTCACTGAAATGGAGTTAGGAAGCAGTAATTGTCCCACTTGCTGGGAGTAAGAATATCTGTTTTGGTATCATGTCTTTTCTTTGTCACAGAGGAACACCTGGGAGAGGGTGCGCACACCGCATACACAGATTTTCTTCTTTCATGCCTGGTGAACTACTCATCCCTTCCCTGTCCGTATCACACAGATACCCAACTGCTTTCAGCAAGGCTACAATCTGCAAGCCCTGATTTTTCACTCAGGCTCCCACAATATCAAATTGACAAAGAAGAAGCTATTTTTGAAAGAAGCACAAGAGCATAAAAAGCACACAAATAGAAGAGGAACAAGGAATCGATAGAGTTTCTCTTTTTGCAACATTGGGGATGTGCAATGTGGTGTATTGTACGGTACATCAACCTTCCACCCACACTTTGCAGATCTAAACAGACACCACGCTTGTTGTTCGCTGTGTTGCCACAGCAATATTTCTATTTATCCTGTGAGACAGCTATACAAATAGATGAAGTGCAACAACATGACATTTTCTGTACTTCAATTACTTTGCGGGGCTGGGCCACGTGGGTTAAAAGCCAACAAACCATAACTTTCCCTGACATTTCCTCCCCCCACAGTGACCGTTGATGGATTCTCCCTGACAAAGCATTCATTATCGCGGAGAACAGAGAGTGCACTAAAATCTCTTCTCTTTTCTTCTCCCCTCCATCCTCTGCCTCCCTGTCCAAATCGAGATGAACTCAGCTGCAGAACAGAATGGGCTCCACACACTGTCAGAGGGAAAAAGCGTTGAGACGCTGCAGGATATTCGCTGGCAATCAGAAAGTATTTCCTTATTGCAGGGCAGCCATTATGGTGCAGTGGGCAGAAGGGCATATCAAATGGAAACAACTGTTCCGTGCCAGCTCAGATTTGATCCTGCTACAATGGGAGAGGCTGCTATGGAAATGAGCTACGATGCCGTGCTATTGGAGATTAGCATCCCTTTTATCATTTATCTTGGAGTTCAATGCACTGAGGCTCAGTGGTATCCAGTGGTATCCAAGACACACCAAGTCACCAGACATGGCAGGCTATGTTCCCCCAACCAAAGCCCTTTGGAAGATGTAGTTAACATTAAAGAAACATTTCATATTCAGAAACCTCAATCGATTCATCTGTTCAGTTGATAATGAGTGTAATGGTTGCGTATCAGCAGAGTCAAAAACGTAACCAGCGCTGCTTGTTTTTGTATTAGTAACGGTGACTATTTAACAGGCAAGGATGCGTAAGGGAGCGATTCACATGCCAGGTTCAGTGTCTTAATCGCATCAGTCTCACATACATGCAAGCACGCACACCACAGACACACACACGCACACACAACCACACACACACACACACGTCTTATCCACCCACAGGCAGGGGACTGATTGTCTGATAGCATTAGCATTCCTGTCCAAGCCTGATAGAAGCAACACAGGAATCAGGCTCACTTCAAGAGGTTCACATCAGAGACAGAAACACATCCATTCACTGTGGACAGGCTAATAAATAAAAGAGTAACCCTGTGGCAGTAACAAGCCTATAAAGTATAGCTATGTTTTACAAGTGAATGAGACGGAGGGGCAAGAAAGATGGTTACCTTGCAAGAGCCGAGCACTCCGTACTTTACAAGGCTGGGAGGAGTGTGAGTCTATCCAATACTGCACTCTCTGCTATTAAGCTTCTACAGATTGACTCCGCTCCATCATGATATAATGAAAGTCTCACAGCGTCACAGCATTGAGTTATCGTGTTTACACTACAGAGATGATATATATCTCTTAAAATGATATGCATTTTTCTAACAGTAAGATATGAATTGGATTAGAAATGCACTACGGTTTGAAAAACATTCAAACATCTGAGCGAATCAGCCACCGCACACTGGAAAAAACCAAAAGCAGAGCAGCACACCTCAGACAATTTGTTGTATTTACATGGTTTCTGTTTTACTAGAAGAACCAACAGCAAACCAATCAGGGCGAGCTAACTCAGTGGCCTCAATTACAGGTGAGCAGCCAAAACACTGGCCTCATCATGTCAGCGTTAGCCCTACTCCAGTCCACCGAGACTGCAATCAGCAGCACACAACACAAATATAAACACATTAGCTTTAATTAGATTGCGGCCAGCACTTTGACTCCATCAAATCTAATACATATTATGTTGGATGTAATCCAGCTGGTTGCTATGGCATTGTTGCCACTGCAGCCGAGGGGGGGCTGAGGGAATGTGTGCTGCTGGGGAGATGGTGATTTGCTTAACCGGAGATCTAGACGGGGGTAAGCGGGTCTCTGGTCCTTGTGTGTATGTGTGTGTGAGAGAGAGAGTGTGTGTGCATGTGAACGTGTGTGCATGTATGTTTGTTTGCTGTTTTTTTTTTTGGAATATGCATGTGTTTTCTGTGCACGTACACAGTGCATGCGTGTTAGTGTGCATGTTGGCTTGTGTGTACGCTTGGTTGTGAATTGTAGGCAGTTTTGGAGCGTCTTTGTGTGTGTGTGTGTGTGTGTGTGTGTGTGTGTGTGTGTGTGGTTAGGGAGGTAGGGGGTTGCTGTTTGTATGAATGCATGGCCACGCATATGTGTGTCAGCGCAACCATGTGTCACATTCAACATATGCTCCCGAGCAGCTCTCTCCGTCCCTTTCGGAGGGAGGGCGGGCCGCAGCACGCAGCAGGACTGAGCTGATCCAGGGGGACAACATGGAGGAGGGTCCCGGGGCCAGAGGGTGATGGGTGGGCCGGGGGTGCTCAGAGGGCTGGAGGGGCTGTCACAGGTCTGTCCGTCTCCCTGCTCACACGGCCAGGCAGCCGGTCGAGGCTGCTCAGCATATTGTATCTGCACTGCACACATGCACACATGCAGACAGAACTGTACGCACAAATGCATTTATACATACATGCATACTCACATGCAAGTACATACACACCACACACATACACACGCTAAAAACACATGCGTACCTACACACACCTGTATATACAAACATAACTGTGCATAAAAATACATATAAACATATGCATACAGCCATACATGCACAAGCATACCTGCACACACACATGCATACATACTGACATACAGATACATGCAACACACACACGCACAGTAAATGCACATGCATACAGCCATAATGCATTACATACACAAGCATACCTGCACATACACATGCATGTATTTGCTCACACACATACATACACATTTACATATATACAGCACATGCACATGCACACACATATGCATATTCATACACTATTACATATATTGGTGTAAGTATTGCACAGGGATTATCCTCTAAAATTGCTCAATCCATTAAACAGGTTCAGTCATAGTAACGGATACAAAGCAGGATAGAGCGATTAGAGTAGAGCAGACAGTGGCAGCACCATCAGTGACAACTCATTGTTGGTGAGAGGGCTCCCCGCCCATATCCTGCATCTGCCACTGTTAACTCTACATGACACGGGGCGCTCACACCGCCCCGCCGCTACTACTGCTGACACAGACCAGCGGCTCTCCAGCCCCCATTAGAACAGAAGAGCCCTACAGACATCTCTGTCCCCTCTGTCTACAATTTATTAAGACACCTCAGTCTGGCCTCATCCACAGCTCCGCTCTTCTTTCTTATCTATTGGGACCTCAGGGAAAAAACTTTGTGTCAGGTTTAAAGCCCCCCAATCTGTGACTGCATTACGGTGTCCTCTGTTGAAACCCTGTCGCCTCACCACTGGCTTTGCTTACATAGTGATTTATTGGAGTGAAACTTTATTTATTTTCCCACTATGATGTTTATTGTCTGTGGCTTCTATATAGGGACGGGAAGTATGGGACATCTAAACATGAGTTTTAGATGCTAAGTGTAGCATTTTGTTTTTCTCCAAATTAAGACCACATTTCCCATAAAACCTGTTGCTTCCTGCTGCAAAAACAATGTTGCTGCTTGTCCACCCCTCCCCCTCCATGGTGTTTGTTTTGAAGAGCAGGAAGAACATTGGCAAATAGGAAAGATATTTTCATGTTTCCAAAACAGTTTCACATATTGTTCTTGAGATAAATGACAATACCTTCATATAAAGCAGATCACTCCACTTATTTCATGATAACGTCACTTGAGTTTAGAAAATTCAAATTGACTTGCATTGGAAGCAAGTTCAATGATCTCACCTCATTGGCCATTTTTTCCACTTGTTTTAAGAAAAAAGGCAGGGAGATTTTAAGAATGAATAAGAGTTAACGTGGCTTGTTGAGATGGATATTTTTTGCAGTGTGGAGCGAACCCTCAAAGGAGAGAACCCTCAAATGTCACAGCCGCTGCCTCAGCAGATCCCTGGCCAATGGACACAATGAGTGACGTTAAGAGGCCCTGCTGCTGTAATGTGCAAACATCACTGTTTGAGCTGTTCTGGCTTTAGCCCGCACTATTCTCTCTGCCTCTCCAGACTTGGAGAGCAGCACCCAAAGCTGTGTGCAGTTACACGTCTCTAATCCTGTAATTACTGGCCCATCAGCGCCTAGTAAAACCATAATTGGAACCAGCTGTCTATTTGTTTTGTCTTTTCCTCTCCCAATCTGCACCATGACCAATTTGACATTTGCAAACGCATCTCTGGACCTCCAATAGAGCCTATTTTTTAACGAGTGGGGAAAAATTTGGTCCAAATTACATTTGGCCAGAACCATGAGCCAGAGAAGGGGGGAGCAACATCAAGCATGGCAGCCCATTCTCAAATATCCCATGATTCCAGAGGGCACAGTGTTTGGCTGAGGTATGAGTCAGACATGAAGTCCAGGTCCAGCCGTGGAATGAGCCAAACAACAGAGAGACCTGGCTGAAAAAAAGAAAGGAAATGGATGATCAGACAAACAGACAAACAGATGGACATGCTTGAAGGGAGACATAAAGGTTACAAACAACCAGATAGACAGACATAGAGGAAGAGTGTGAGACAGCAGTCTGACAGACGCAGATTGGACTTTTAGTTATACAAACATTTTTTTAGAGGCACAGCTGCTCTGGAAGCAGAAATAATCTCATTGGTTGAGTTAAACCTCAATGGGCGGAGCCAAAGAACCTAGATTACTTACTTGCTACCAGGTGGAAAAAATGGAATCTAACCACACTAAATTATCTCTGAGAAATGTTTGTATAGCTAAAATAGACAGATAGAAGGGTGGACAAGGGTAGAAGAAAGAAAGAAACAAAGGAAGACAGAGAGGCAGACAAGAGGCTGTCAGGCAGGCAGACATTCGTAGCAGTCATACAGACAGATGAACATGCTTGAAGGCAGACATAAAGTTAACGAAGCTTACAGACCTACATAGAGAGAGACAGTTGACTGACAGACGCTACTAAAACAGGCAGGCAGACAGACACACATAAGTTAATGCACAATGTAGACAGAGTAGAGCAACAGAGAAGTGGACAGACATAAAGCCGGAAGCAACAAATTATATTTACTCTCATTAGTGTAACTCACTGGCTTTTCTGTACACTTGTACTTTTTTCGTTTTACTGTTACGGAAGTATGTTTTGACTGATGTATTGTACTTCACTACATCTGCATTGCATTTATTCCAGAATCCAGACTACAAATGTTGTAGGCTCTACATAAAGCATTGCATCAGAAACCGGCCAATTTACAGTGAAGGGAGAGGGAAACAAGGACAGGGAAAGTCAGCGAATGTCATCAGATCAAAAGCCATGGCCTTGGCTGCGTTTAGCTCTGAAAACACTGGTTGAGTATTTTGATGAATAAAAGAAGGCTGGTCTGTTCAGAACCCACCACTAAAACATACCTATTGTTTTTCTTCATGCACTTTATTTTGTAAAGCTATTTCTTATAGTTCTAACCTAGTTACAACTCTATCCTCTGATCCTTTTCACATCGCATGGGAAAGATCATTATTAACTCATTAACTTTTACTCTGAGTACATTTTAAACGAGTTATTTTTTCCTTTACCAAAGTAGATTTTCACACCAGTAATTTTACTTTACTTCGACTTGGGTAGGATACTGTGGCGCTCTTTCCACCGCTGGGCATAGACCAGGGTTTACTACTGCAGAACAGATGTTCCACAGAGCCTCGCTAACCTTCATTTTCATTCTATTTTCCTTGCGAAGGTCATTGTTTGCTTTCCTCTCTTTGTATACATTACATTTCACAGTCTATTGCTCCATTCTCATCTAATGACTTGCAGGCTCCTCTGTCTGATTTGCGAGAAATGAGAGCAGACATGACAGACCAAATGACTTCAATTCTGCTCTGGAGTAGGAAATACGTACCCTCAGTGGAAAATACACCAGATAAATAACAAATAGAGAAGCAGACAAAACTATCAAGAAATACAATCATGAAGCAATAAAGCCCCACAACAACAATCTGACTAGGGAGAAATGACATGATTAAAGTTGTTTATGGAATCAGAATGGAAGTTATTATTATTTGTATTTATTTATTTTTTTCAGAGTTCTGTTTCTACGATATTGCCTCCTCTAGTGCATTTTGTGGAGGACTGTACAAGCTCTTATAGAGTGTGTCTCTGTGACAAAATATAAAAAACAAATGTTATTTAAAGACCCTCACAGAAACACTATAATGTAGGCTGTATTATCAATTTATGTCATCATATATCACTGTGTTAGTTGTCTATATCATAATAGTTTCACTCCAAAACAACATATGCACCATTTCAAAAAACTGACACTTAAAGTAAAGGATATTATAGGCTAATAGTAAAGTTATGAGTCATCTTAAGGCCTTTGCTTACAAAATAGTTTTGAGAATAAAATCATCTCTGGTTTTGACTGTTTTTGACTGATGCAGCATTTTTCCAGAATGGATATACAGTGCAGCATTTTGGAATGAAACCAAGATCAATTCCTGTACATTTATTGTGCTTGGCGATTAAAGTTCTGATTCTGATTTATATCAGCTTAAGAAGGTGGGTAAACTGAGCAGTTCATTTAGCCTGTCTGATATAATATTTAAACGCTCTCACAGAGACACAGTGCTGAATGAATGTACTATGATACATTAATGTGAGGTAATAGTATTACCTTATCTCACATTCAATAATAACATCATGCTGTACAGTTTGCAGTAATAGGACGCTTTCTTCAATACTTCCGTGGTGTTTGATACCCTACCTTTAGCCAGCATTGCCTCTGGGCTCATATTTGAAATGCTACAAATGCTGTGGCAACAGAGGATAATTTAATAGGTTTCTGACTGCCAATCCCCAGGAGCCAACATGAGACAGGAAAAAAAGGCAGCTATTCTAATGTGTGCTTGGCTCTCTTCCTTGACTCGGCTGCAGCTAGCACTGATAGGAATGATGGTTTTTATATGTATCGCTTTCTGAGTGGCGGCAGATGTTCCGCATTCTCCGGCAGCGCTCCGTTCCGGGGGGAAATCAGGGAAAACTACACACTATAAAATTAAACCACTGACACTTCACCGGCCCTGAAAGCAAATAGGGCCCGCAGCATCAGCAAGCTGGAGCGAATCCATCATTTCTCATTTTTAGAGGTTCCCATCTGTGCTAACTTTCATTAACACTGGCTGTATCTACAGTGAACTGCTTTTTAATGGATAAACACTGCATCTCTTATTCACCAGGGCCCATTGTATATCATATCACATAAAAACATACACACTGTATAGGATTAAGAAAATCCCATATGGCAAAACGCTAGCAGTGTCCGTTTTTCATTACCTACCAAGCAAGGATAATTATTTACATTAGTTGGTGCCACAGTTGGTTTACCTCTGTCTTGAGAGGCAATTGTGTTCAAAATCAGCGTGTTCCAGTTTGAATCAGATATTCGGGCTCTGAATGGTGCAGATGGATGGAGTGATTGCTGGATGATTCATTCTAGTTGTATAATAAGCCCACATACCAAAAATGATTGGTCTGTATAACTTGATCCATGAAACTTCTGCAAATGTAGTGCAGACGGCTTCAGTCATAAAAAAAAAATCTACAAAAGGTTCTTTTTTCAGGAATTTCAAAAAGCTGATTAATTTCAGTAGATTTGAAATAGGCTGGTTTGATCATTGCGTCATGGAACATATTCTGCAAATAAAGGGCATTGTCAGCTCTTAATTACAGGGAACATTGATGTAAAAGCATCCACCAAATGATATAGTCTGTGTAGTTATAATCTCTATAGACTTCCACATCATCAAAACACATTCCACTGTATCTGACTGTCTGGTTCACAGGACATCTGATCCCCATCCATCCCTCTGACCTCCCTAAGCTTTGGGAGGGTTACTGTCAATATGGTTTGCAACAAACGACTCATGCCGTGGTTTAGATTATATTTAGTAAAGTAATCTACTAAACTACTCCAACTCAGTAACACATCTCCTTACTTTCCATCACTTTTGATGCACTTTTTCCTTCAAAATCTATACAAAAGGAGCATGTTGATTATCACAAACAAATGTGTGTTTCACCTTTAATCTTGCGCAACTCATTGTTTCCAAATGTATCTTTGATTGGATTGCTATTTTTTCCAGTTGGATCCCATTATTCGTTTGTAATTTGATTCCTTTACATGTAATCTGTTACACCAAAAACCTGCCTCCACCAGCACCCAGTGACACCCATTTGAACCTGGATGAGGGGATTAGACCTCAGGCAATATGGAAATAGTAAAGATCAAAAAGGGACCAGCAATGGTCAGACTGTTCACGCAGGTAGACTGGTGGAACAAAGCCTTTTTAATTACCCTTTTAATTGCCCCTTTAACACTATGAATTAGCATTTTAATGATGGGTATGTAATTAGGGTGGAAAAGGCTATGAGAGCTGCAGGCTGCTATTAATGCCTCTCAGCCCAGAGATCACAGCAACAGGAGACAAGAGCAGCTGCACCTGAGCACCGACACACACTATGCTACTCACCCAACAGTGAACAGATGCTACACACACACACACACACACACACATACAGTAGGACTTTCTGCACACACACATGCAGGCACACATGCACATGGGCACACCTATGGGTGCACACACACAGTCGCACACACGGTTGCACACACAGATTTAGCACTCGCTGTGGTGAACAATTGATAGAAGACATCCAGAAACAGGGGGAACACAGAGACACACACACACACACACACACACACAACTATGCCTCGCCTATGCAAAAGGCTGATTAAATCATTAAACTGATCATTAAAATCATTAAACATTAAACTGATTATATCATCAGTCACCACTGTGTGCTGTATCTCAAAGCTCAGTGATGATTTTCTCTGTGTTCATGTGGTGCACAGAGGAACAATAGCCATGTTCGCACACAAACATACACACACACACAAACACACAGTCCATCAGTGTAGCAGCCCCTCTGAGGAGAGATTTGAGGACCCTGGCAATTACACCATTTACAACAGGCCCCCCTAACGGCTTGCTGGTAGAGAATGAAGCATGGTAAAGGATGAGAGTAGTTTGGCTAAAGGCTTTCCAGCTAATTAAAACACTAACGTAGCCTCCAAATGACCATTAGAAATCATTTGGCCTCTATGCAAAACAGGCAGAGATGTATATGGTATCTCAATGTGAAATGGGAACAAGACAAAAGCAGGCAACATCAAATGTACAGAGTGCATTTCTGTGGACCAATCATTTGTTGCAATAGAAACCTTCATCTATGGTTACACGCTAAGCACATCCTTGATCTTCACAAGCTACATCAAAGATGTTCTAGTAATAGTCTGTTCTCATGGGGAAATATAGTTTTTTATTCTATGTAATGAAGTGCAATAAATAGGCCTAATGGAGACACATATATGATGCAAGAGCTAATTATGTGACATAATGACACAGTACATGAAAAACAGGAGCAGCGTATCTCTCATTATTATCCAGTAATGATATCTACAGTGTAATAATGGAAATCTCTGCTCATGTAGCTATCCAACAGCTCATATATTGTGCATTCACAGTGGTATGTTTTTACATGGGCAGATATAAATGCTCTCTTTTTAACCTTAGTCTTGTGTTTTATGACGGTCATTTAAAAAGCTTGTTGTATTTATGATTGGACACTAATAGCATACTTGTGAGCCACATTTTTTATGAGCTGAAAAGCGCTCAAAACTGACATGTTCTTCTCTTTATGCAGCCTTCCATTTTTATGAAACCTGCAATCGGTCTTCACATGCAATCTGAAACCTGCCCCTCTTCTGGCTAATCTCACTCTAATTGCAGCTGCCCTTTTACAGGCCACAAACTTGATTCTACTTAGCACTCCCATTAATATTATTTTGCCAAAGCCTAGACATAAATATCGAGGAGGGACTAAGAGCGAGAACAGAGGACTCTCTTTGTGCAGTGTTGCTTCTGGGAGAGAGGGGGTTCTCGGTACTGCAGCCCTAATTATTTTCCCTGAGATGAGGTCAGGTTCCTCATGGCCCAATCATGGAGAGAGGATAGCTTGTTTTCAACAATCTGCAGACAAACAAACATGCTGGCTAAAAGGCAGCCATTCAGCCCCAGTCTTAACAGTCTGGGCCCCGGTCATAATCATATCAAGCATGCACAAATTTAAACAAACAAATGCACAAACACAATGATTTAAACAAATAAAAAATAGCCTGAATGTTTTGACCATGATGGCTTAAACTCAATTGGAGTAATAGAGCAGGGTTTGCTTTTCCCACAAGGCGTACAGGACTATGGCATGATGACACAGCGGGCAATAACGCCATTAGCGGACTATTACTGCTATTTGATGTGCATGAGGCAACCACTGTACAGATGGTTTAGTAATGTTCAGGGATATTAGGCCTGTTGTCATGGTGAAAGCTAAGATTCCAGCAATCTGTCTGGGAAAATTATTGTGGTAATAACACAGGCTTTCTTATCCTGATGGATTTGTTTTTCAGAACAGTGACGTTAAAATGTTGAACGGTCCAAAACAAAGAACCCTGTGAGACGTCGAATAGGCAAGGACATGCATTCATGACATTTGGTGTACACGGAAACATAATAACGTATGATACTTTATCAATCCCCGCAGGGAAATTCTCTTTTCTCTTCACTCCCTCCACAGGGAGGTCAGAGGTCAAGGCCAGCTGCAGAGCTGCACCCTTGGAGCTGGTAGGGATTCAAGACACTTCAGTAGATGATGGCCAACATGGAGGCTTGAATCCAGGTCCTCCAGTTAAAGGATGGTCTCCAGGAGTCTGTGTCTTTATACAGCCATTAGTAAGCACATGTTGAGCGTCAGTTTTTCAGCCCTTTTCACTTTTACTTTGTCTCTTGTTGGGTTTTAAGATGAGCGACCTCTATTTGTATTGCAAGCTGAAACATACCACCCAATCAAAATGCAGAAAAACCTATGTAGTGCATGAATCAGAAAGTTATTGCTACATTCACAAAGGTCATCCAGTGAACAAAGGGCAACAAAGCATACAGTATATACACAATAGTGTCCATTCCATGCAGATAGCGTGGAGTCAGATCATAACCCGTATCGGCCATACAGTGGCTACCATCACACGTTTACTTTCACACAGACTTTTTTTCTTATCAAATTTGATATTTTACAGAACCCTCTCGTCCACATTCACAATAGGAAGAGCTGATTCTGCTGAAGGTCACCCCGACACCCGAGCTGAATGAATGACATTTAGAGTACAATTTCCTATTTTTCACCATTTCCTTTGAAAGGAGTTACTCTACATGCACGCACGGACACACACACACACACACACAGAAGCACTCACAGGCATACACACGCACACCCACACTGCACAAGGATAACAAACGGAGCAATGAATGCTTTCACCTGCCACTAAAGCTCTTGTATTTTACTGCAGTGAGTTACACATAATTACTCTGCAGCTGCCAGGGTCCCCTGACTCACTGTCCCCTCACCTTGAAACACATCAGCCACAAAAACACTCTTATTAGAAACAGGATTTACCTCCTCGCCCTTCTCATAACAGATCTAGGTCAATTAGTATTTGAAGAGACGATTTGAAGGTGGATAACAGTGACACCTACTTATACAAAATATTTGGTAGCTTAAAAAAAAATAATTAAAAAGTACCTTTTCAAAGGATTTTGGGTAATTTAAATCCTTGGTGGACAAGTTGACAGCACTTCCAGATTACATCCTCCATATTTCAGGGATATTGAATGATAAAGGTTAGCAAACCCTTAAGTTAATGTTATTTTGGATTAGAAATCTTCGTTTGCAAAGATTTATGAAGTCCCAGTTATAGAAATGTTTGTTTTAAGGTGATTGGTGTACCAGATGGCTTGGATTTATTGCAGCAGAACACACATCTGTTCAACATGACATATCATTTTTAGGAATGTACCCACTTATGAATCTCCTAACATTTTACGCTGGCACTTGTGCTCCCTTTGTTAGAGCACGGTATTTCTTCTAACCCTGTTGCAAAAGGACATGTCTTTTTGTGCTCCCTATCCAGGATAATCAAGTCATCCTTGTCCACATGCCTCCCTGTATCTCTCCTCCAGCGCCCTGACCTTTATCTTCAGCTAAATCTTATTTGCCTTCAGGACTTTATAGGGTTTTCCACTCGTTCATAATCTATTTGCAGTGTCCTACAGACTTTTCATTGCTATGACATTTGACAAAAACTTAATGGTAAGATATTTCAGTCGCTGTATTCATTTGCGGTTGACTTTGAGTGGATTCTTTTGGAAGCAGCGGAAGATGGATTGTGCGCAGGTTCGCTCCAGTGACATTTTCTCTGTAGTTCAAGGAGATTACCTTTTTGGATATGTGCTCCATTAAGCAGCTCCTCAAAATCATAAAAATACTGGGCGCAAATAAACTTTGTGGAGTTGCCATTGTTCATTGTCCACTAAAAGGAGAGTCTAATGGACTACATAAAAGCAGATGAATCACCTAGTCTAAGTGTTTCCTGTTGGACTAATTCTCTTTGTCCTTGACATGGTGACTTTTACTTCCCATCATTCTCAGTAGAGAGGAATAGACCAAGAGAAACACAAAATACTGAGAAGAAAAAAAGAACAAAAATTTGTCATAATGTGACTACTGCACATGCTATCAAATCTAATGTATTAAAGCAAACTGAATGTAGAGTGATATGCATAGTCTGCTGTCCATAACACGTCTTGTACTGTCCATTCACACTGTATATGAGGTCCTGTTGGCCTTGTATTATGCTATGTCAGTATATACTGTGATACTCTGCAAGTTGTCCATTTGTCTCCATACCAATTTCACCAAAACAAACTCCTGTACTGTTATTGTACTGGGTGATTACGATAATGCAGGCGATTCTCATTTCTGTTTGTGTCTACAGAGTATGGCATTGCATTGATAAAGTATAATATACCACCATAGCATGGCTGTTAGGCTCTGCTGAGCATTATTTACTTCACATTTTAAATGCCATGCCTGAAGAGGGCAATTAACCATGCAGACAAACTAAAGATCAAACTCACTGAACAATTATGCTCAGTAAAAATGGCTCTATTCCAGAAGAAAAACAAAACAAAAAAACAATTATATGACTACATCTAAAGTGCCCGGCCCGCAGACAGTACATGACAGTGTTAGGTAGCTGCAAATGTTCCCTGAATCACAACGGAGGGAGAAAATGCAGTATCTGACTTGTCTTCAAATGAAAGCTGACCTCTCTGGCAGACATCGTATTTTATCGCCGGGGCAATTTGTATAAAGGGGGTTGTACATTGAGAGAGCTTTTTCTATTTGCGCTCAATCAACTGGCGATGAACAGGCACTCCAAAGGCTGTGGTGACTCTTCAGGACCAGATGGCTGTGACAAGCAATTATGAATATCTGGTGATTTTTATTTATTTATTTATTTATTTTTTACTGAAAATAAATAAACCCCTATAAACAATCGAGAGACGTGTTCCTGCACTGCAATGTGAATGGGACGGTCTCTATAGCCTGCAGTTGTGGTGGGGGGTGGGGGGTGGATCAGTGACATTCTTCAAGGCCAGTGTAAGATTAAAGACCGGCCCTGTCGTGCCTCTGATCATATATTCACAAAAGATACCCTGTGAAGAACACATCTTTAAAGAGAGGCTTGCTGAAAATAAGACGAAGACTTGTGAATATTTGTGGCAGCCCATTATACATATCATATAAATGGTCCATTACTGGGTAAGGAGATTACACCCCAGAGAGTTTTTTTTAGTTGCCCTTCTCATTTTCTGTTTGCCCTCTTTTTTTGGCACAATCCTGTGAGCAGCTGCCTCCAGTGGCACGGGTTTGTCCTCTGTGATGTTTTATGTGTGGAAAGTCATGGATCCCAGGTTTGGGTTTAGCTCTATCTTTTTTTTTGATCTTACAGAATCACTCCAGCATTGTGGCACTGTGGCATTGAGCTCAGAGAGTGCTGATAAACAGCTAACAGCCTTGGGCATAATGTGCGACCAGGAGCATGTATGCAGAAATGAAAAATGTCAATAGTACTTCTTTCCATAATATTGCTTATTTCACAGGCACAATGCATTGGCCTATGACTCATGAACATAAATTCAAAGCATGCAGTACAGTAAACCGAATAATGATTAATATAACTCTCATCCAGGTTTTGCTTCACTTGGTGTGGCCTTGGGTCCTTTAATAGTCATGGCACAGTGGGGAAATTTAATAGCTTACCATTCTACATGTCCTTCAAATAAAATGTTTCCATACTGCATTCTCATTGGTAGATATATGCTGCACCATGAGCCGTGCCCTTTTTGTATCTTGCACCGAAGAGTTCATCAAAAAACTCCAATAGATCATAGGATTACAGTCCCTGGAAAAGTGCAGCGAATGGTTGATCCTCCTGAGAAGTATTAATATAATAATCAAGTGTTTCAGGTAGCTCTTAATTCAATTGTCTCTCTTAACAATTCAAGGCTATGTCAATCAATGTGCCTGGCTTGTCTTAAAAGCAACACAGGAGTCTTCCATTCTGGCGCCATTAAAACATCAATGTCTCATTTCTGCTAAATGGCAGAGGAAAGATAATTGGCATGTGTGCATGCATATTAATTAACTGATAATGAGAAGATAAGGCCCCCTCTCTATCTGCAGGTGTGGAACCACTAATCAATTGGCAGTGAAATGGGGTAAAAATGCGCTTCTTTTATCCCACTACTGAAATTAAAAACCTATTTAGTACCGCGTTTTCCAACAAAGTGCTTTTCATTTATCTTCTCCAGCACATTATTCAATCACACTTTCCATTTGTATAATGGTAATATTTTCATGTAATTTCCCGCTGCCTCTGAGATGGGTATTTTTGATATGGCTTTGTGAAATGGCTATTCCATTCCAGCTCCATTCACTAGCTGGTAATAAACTTACAACCTATATTTCAGATTAAATGTCTTCAGCAAATGGAGCCAGCTTCAGATGTCCCACAGTAAAGTGGAAAGATCACTTGTGCTCCCTGGTGGCGGTACAGTGAACTACTGCAGCGTGTGTCCATGCCCCCTGGTGGCAAACACTGGAAAGTATTACAAAACTGGAACATTTTTCTAAACCAGTTCTTGGCAGCCTTTCATTATTGGCAATATAAAGCATGCACTGCCTCTGCGTGTCCAAATGAACAGCAGCAGCAGCAGCAGCAGCAGCAGCAGGCTCCTGATTCAGTATTATGTAGAGCATGCAATCTAGTTGGAGTGCTGCGAGGAAACCTACTGCTGAAACACAAGCTGACTATCTATAAAGCTTGTAAAGGGGCTGCTGCCTTAGCCTGCAGCACAATTGGAAGCATTTGAAAGAGTGTGTTGTAACTATCAGCCCTGACCAGAGGTGTGTGTGAGCTTGAGAGGAGGAGGAAAGGAGAATAAACATATGATGGCTGTGAGAAGCAAACAAAGGCAATGCACAGTAGCCTACGCCGCAGGCTGCTGCACAAAGAGCCAAATGACGGCAAAAAAAGAAGTATGCACTCACAAAAAAAAGGTTGCACAGCAAGGGGAAGTCTTTGAATCAGTGTATTTATCACAAAATAGTTTCTTGAATATTAACATAGGAACTGGATTTTTGAGAAATGTGTAGGTGTGTGTGTGTGTGTGTGTGGCTGGCCCAGATGACACAGGGGCTGATGGACAGTTGTGCAGCGTCGCCTCCTCCTGCTGACAGGCCCTCCTTCACCCTGGACAGGCCAATCTGTACACACACTGACACAGACACACAGAGCCCATCTCAGTAGCCACACAGCCCATTTGTCATGTCAAATAGCCTCAGAAAGACACGGCGGTTAAGTTATAGAGGTGATCGTATCAAAGTGACCCCAAGGCGATGGCCATAAATTGCTTGCTTTATGGTGAGGTTCTATATCCCTGTTTCATTGATAGGATTGAGAAAAGAGCGAAAGGGCATAGTCAACCTGTGATTTAATCAAAGCAGTAAATTATGCTAAACAATTTATTTTGAATAACATTTGAGCTTTTTTTAAAAAAGGAAAACAATTTAGGAAAGAAGTAGTCTTCAGGTAGTCTACCAGATCTCTTACTTTGAGGAGAGTTTGGGATGAGGCTGAAGATGGCCGTCGCTCTCAGCTGGACTCCTCCAGTTGCTCAACTTTGTCTTTGTCTGCGGTTCCATTGGTTTCCTCCACAGAGGCGTCCTTGGTCGATTTGGCCGACTTGGGCCTCTCCTCTGGCTTTTCAGAAGGGTCCACCACCTTGGCACCTCTGCTTGTGTTGCACCCCATGGTTTGGCACAGCGGGACACAAATGAAATCCTGAGAGTCCCGTCTACAGTGAGCTGTTCAACAGATGGAAGTCCGGCGGCGTATGGAGTGCTACCAGAATGGTCGTAACCTTAAAACCTGTAGGGCTGTTGTGGGATCAGGTGCCTTTGTTCTCTATGGCAACCTGGAGACTTCCTGTTGAGCTGAGCTTGGGTACCTGACTGTGTGCTGGTCTCTCTGGTTTTACTTTACGGGCCTTTGTCCACCGGCTCGTACAGCCTCTTTGTATTTACTTCCCAAGCAACGTTGGTTGAGAATTAACTCGGTAGCGTGCCAGTACATGGTTACTGATAAACACTGAGGGGGATTGTTTGTCAATCACGAGGCAGTCATGGTTACCAATTTCCCCACTATGAAAAGTCAATGGTTATTTTGTTTGGAGCTTTTGTTTTCATACGGCGAGTAGAATTTATGTACTTTATTTATTCACCCTTTACTCAACTAGGCAGGTTAATTAAGAACAAATTATTATTTACAATGACGGCCTAGCACAAGGTGTATTGAGGGTAAGGGAGAAAAAGAAACAATGGATAATTAAGCAGGCAGATATACAGCATTGCATAGTGAGACAGAGGGAGAAAGAAAGATGGAGATGATAATATTTCATTAGAAAATGATACAAAGTGTAATAGGGGGTCACTAGGTGATACTGCTCTTTGTTTTGAATAGTTTCCTGGTCCCTTCACACTGTAGCTTTCAAAAACTCAATGGAAGCAAGGCAGTTTTTGTTGGTGATTTGTGTGATGGTTTTGTGATTTAAAGCTGATGAGAATGTTATGGACACAAGAAATATTCCTCCATAAATATACATTGATTTTTATTTGACGGTGTTTGCTTGTCAAGAACAGCGGTTCATGATGATTTGAAATAAGTCATTTAACAAGCATTTCAATCTGATATCTAACAGTTACCTTTAGAGAAAAAAAATGCAGATAGAATTAATGTATCTAATTTTCCATTGCTATTATTGTACCGTCCATGATTGTAAGCCCAGTCTAGTCTAGTTTATTTATATAGCGCTTTATCACAGTCAAGTCTCAAAGGGCTTTACATACCATCACAAGTCTGAAATCAATACTGGCTGTAGTCAGATATGGTGGATGTGGAGGTATAACAGATGAGGTGTTATTCACACTGGATGGTTCCTATGCTCTGCTTCATCTATTGAAATCATTCAATATGTGACCACTGTAGGAGTTCCACTTTCTACTTCATGCTGACTTAACTCCGCTGCACTTCTGCTCCATTCCCAGGAAGAACTGTTTGCAAAAATCTACTTTTACTATCTTTTAACAAGCTAGCTGTCAGATTTTTCTTATACAATATACTTATTTGGTTTGAACTACTGTATAATGTTCAGGAAAGAAGTAATGCAGGATAGATGCAGGAAATATGCATGAAGAGAGTGACAATGGCATTGTGCACCTTGTATAATTAATTAACACCCCTCCTGTTAATCAGAATAAAGTATTCTCGCAGGCCATATACACAAATATGACAGAATCCATTGTAAAAAAAAAAAACTGGTCAAGCTTCCTTTCTGCACAAACGGGTGTTAACCATCTACATGCACTCTTCCCCATGAGCTAAACAGAATTGACCGTGTTCACACAACGGCCGTCACTCAGGGTGGGAAACTATACCTGGAGGAGCGTGTTCAGCTCTGTGTTACTGTTGTGTACCAAGAAGGATCTCCAGAGTCAGGAGGTTCACATTTTAATATGGCCCATTATCGCTGCCAGAGTCTAGCATAGACCTGGTAGCTAGCTAGTAGTTTACTAACTATAAGCTAACTAACAGCTAAATTCAGATGTTGTTCCCGGGGTTGCTAGCTAATTTGACAACTGTTCTGTGTATCTGAAGTCCTCACTTATGTGTTGAAGTAACACCAGTCTTATATGCTAATCTTCCAGGTAGTTTCCCACCCCAAGAGTGTTCAAAATGGCCGCCATGTGAAGGACAAGCTGGTCCCATGCTAACAGCTGTTTTAACCAGCAATTCAATGGGTAAAGTCCTTTTTTATTTCAACCTTTATGTATCCAGGGAAAGTCGGCTGAGCACGTTGCTCATTTCCAGCGACGTCCTGCTTCACATTCATACAGTTGCACACATTCCCACCAGGGAGCCGACCAGTACAACCGTCTTCCACTGTTGGCCGCTGAGCTCGGGGTTGAGTGTCTTGTTCAAGGACGCGTGTTGAGAGAAGGGCAAGTGTTTTGTCAAAAACAATGTAGAACAAAAGCATAGACCTACTTTTAGCTCAGAATGCTGACAACATGTTCAGCTTGCGAAGCATTTGGCCCAAATTAGCCTTAGTGGTTATTAACAGATATCTATAAAAGAAGACTGCTCTAGTGCAGATCAGGCTTGGTGACTGGAGGTGGCCGGTCCTGATCCTGGGTCCTGCTCTGGGCTCGGTCGTTCACCACGTTCCTTAGGCGTCTCTGCCAGGCCGACTGCCCGTCCTGACGGAGCCTCTTCACTGGAGGAGCATTGTCTCCCTCCCTCCCTGCTCCTCCCTGCTCGTCTTCCAGTGGACCTGCACAGCCTCTCTTGTTGGGTGATTTGCCGGTCTTGATCATGTTGTTGATCTCACGCAGACGCTGTGAAGACAGGAAGGATATAGACATGAGAACATGTAGCGGAATACAAATCAAACTAATTGCGCCCCCCTACACATTATAGTTACCCTAGAAATGAATGAAAACTTCTGGGTGAGTGCATATATCAAGTAATGGTAATAGTAATGTTAATAGTAGTATAAAATATAAACTGTGACCTTGGAAGTCTACAGTTCCATCCAATGTTTTGGTCAAAAATAAGTCAGTACATACTTTAGCTCTACTGAAATAGAATATTGAAAAAGTAGGTAAAAACTGCCAATTAAACAATGTTACTTTTGATCACGGAAACATATGCCCAATATCTGAACTGAACTACCCTGAACACACATGGAATTACATCATTTCAAGACGACAGAATGACCACTCAAATGATTTGCAACTTAATAATGACCACTGACCGTTGAAGGGCTGCTGCTGAAGTAGTAGCAGAGTCCAGGTGTGCGAGGGGGGGTGGAGGAGGGGTATGGTGAAACGTAGAGGGAGTGGCTGCTGGACGGCCGGTGTCTGCGAGGAGATCCTTTCCACTCTTTGGGGTATGGAGACAGAGGAGGAGTTTCCTCCTGGACCAGAGATACACAACATCAAAAGTACCTCTTAGAATCTCCTGCCTTTAGAAATCAAGAGTTCCAAAATGGAAGAGTTCCAAATGGAAATGTAGAATTCCAAAATTCTATATTTCCATTTTGGGGAAAAATCATTACTCTAACTTTGTCATTAAATATTGCTAAAATATTGACTATTCAGACTGCTCAATTCAGAGAGTTGCATGAACTGAACTGAATTTAACTGAATTGAATTTCACCAAATTACACTGAATCCAGTGAGAAAGGCAGATACAGTTGGACTGGCACCAGTTATTCAGTTCCAGTTAGCATCACTGACATGGCAACATCCTCCCTGCAGATAAAAGCCGCATTTTACTAGCTAGTCCGAGGATTCAAACTGACAGCCTTATAGTCATCACCTTGCGTCTCTCACTTTTGTGCTTCTGCAGCCTCACCTTGTTAACTTCTTTTACTACATCTTGTTTGATTTGTACAACCACTGATAATATTCAGGTAGTCAAAATGGTCAACTTACCCCAAGTGTGGCTTGAGAAGTGGGGGAAAACCGCAGAGCAAAGTGGTCCATCTGTTTAGTGTAGACCTGGTTGTAGAAGTAGATGAGATTGCCCCTCTCCTCCTGCTGAGGTCCAGGGTAATGTGTTGACGGTGTGTTGGGGGTGGGGAAGCTTCCTCTATGCTCTCCATTATCTGTGCTCAACAACAAAATTAATGACCAATTGTGACCTTGGAATTGCAAAATTTCCTAACATTATTGATATAATGTAATTGATGTATCATAATTAATTGATTTATTGTTAATTGATGTGTTGTAATTATTGATATAATGAGTTATTGATATAATGTAGCCCTGCAACAGGGTCTGGCTGGCCTTAGATCAATGAAATGGTTCATTTAAAGCTGCACTCAGCAACTTCACATGCTGGCGGCTCCAAATGGCACAGAGGAAACTGTTTGAAAATTTTGAACTTCAATGCCCAGAAATCCTGTAATGCGATGTCAGTAAACTGCACACAGCACACTCATGTTTACCAACCCGGCCGGTCTGTGATGCTTTAAAAAAAAGGAAACCAAAGGGACCAGAGAGGCAAAAGATCTAATGTTGGTGAGTCCAGTTTTCTCTGGACGGAGCGCCGCTCACTGCTGTTTAGGAGACAGTTTGTATTTCACTCTTTAAGTTTTGATCGTCACCTCAACTTGTGGTGTGACCACTAGAATTTTGGGCAAATATGGTGAATCTACAGTGTCTCAATTTGATGGGGATGGGACGCTCTTCTCTACTGCAGCCCTACTTTGTGATTTAGGCTGATAAGACAGAAAAATCTTGTCTAGTACAGCTTTAAATGGGTAAGAATGCAAATTCAGAAAGGTTACATTAGTTTTGCTGTATGGGAAGTGAAAAACATCAAATATTTACAAAACCCTTTGAGCATAGATTGATGGAACACTGTAATTGCAACCTCTGTAGTTATGATAAAGACTTTTTTAAAATATTTAATAACACATTTTTAAATTAATGTTTTAGCAACTTTGACTCCTTTATTGACTAAAAGGCTCAATATAGGCAGGTGCACCAATATTTTGGTGCAAAATATTTTGAGCAAAGTTAATAAATGGATTTCATGTACATTATGCAGAATAATATATGTGTTGTGATGTCTGTGTAAATCAGACTGTATTGTACCATATTGTATAATATCGCATGACTGACTCGTCTCCTAATTGGTTAAGCAGAGGAAGTCTTAATCATATTCCATCACCTCCACATACAGATGAGTGAGTTGATTTATAATGTGCTATACAGTATATTTTGAAAGCTCTTCTTACTGTTGTTTCCAGCAAGATAATTTTCTGTCTCTCCCCCTGACATCAGCACATTTTTGCAGACCTGTGGACAGAAACACAGTCTTTGTCCATTACTTTTGAAGTAATGCAGCCATAACACACCTCAGATTAATTCACATTCAATTCAATAGATTATTCACTTTAAATTCAATCTCTTCATTTGATGATGATGATGATGATGATGATGATGATGACAACGACGACGACGACGACGACAGTGTTCATTCTCAGTTATTTCTTAATAGGTTGAATTTGAAAACACTCTTATGTCAAACATCTTAAAATATTTGAATTTTGAAGCAAACCAGCTTCCTGAAATGAAAGTGCATTGACTCCAGGTGTGATGCATAAACAACACAGAGCGGATGAGATTACTAAATATTATCCTTGGAAATTAAACTAGGTAGAAGCTGTTCTCCCATACTGATTAAACGGATGGCAGCAACAATATAAAAAGCTCTGTCTTACACTGTTGCTGGTTTGTGGCTGGGACTTGTAGCATTTCATTATGCGCTTGAAGGGCATGTCAACCTTAGTAATCTGTGAAAGCAATGCAAATTACATGAGTTAATATTATTGATAAATGATTTCTTACATTACAATGAATATTGCACAAAACAGTGGCCAGTCTGCACTATTTTGTTAGTAGGTTAATGTCTGTCACAGTCACTCAGAGTGGTGAGAGATTCAGTAGAATAACATGAACTAAAATAACTTAACTAAAAATGTAATCAAAGGTCCCTCTAAATGGGTTGAAAATAGAATTGTAAATGCAGACATGTTCATGTAGTAAATCCATAGATAATGTTATTATAACATCACAGTATTACAGCAACCCAAAATGATTACATTATATGGACTGTAACATATTTTTAATTGATGATGGAATAATAATAATGACTAATAGTGAAGTGACAAGTTATTGCATTATTGCTACATGCCAAAACCAGACCTGGGTCAAATAGTATTTGCAAGCAATTCACAGCATTTATTTTCACCTGTATAGACAATACAAACTACATACATACTTTCCCATGATTGTCTAAATGTTTCATCTATGTGGCAAACGCTAGCCATTTTAGCACATAATACAAACACTCCTCGACCCAGGTGTGGAACACACACCCCTCCATGCTTACCAAACCAACAAGAAAGACCATCACATGTACTTAGAACTTCTGTCAAATAGAAGTAGCCATGAAGAAGACCACCTTAGCCATGATGTAGATGGCACACATGAGCAGCTGGTCTAGGTGTCGGTCCAGCATGAGGTTGGTGCAGTTGACCAGTGAGTGCTCAAAGCAGGTCCAGATCTTCAACCGCAGCTCATCAGAAATGCCCAGCTTGGAACACAAGTGGCTCAGACGCCGGCTCATCAACAAGTAGACCTGAGGCAAAAAGAAAGCACGGCAACAGTAAACATGTCACCTCCAATGATGCAGGCCTCACAGCTAATCCGTGACAAATATGTTGCTTTATTTTGACCTGGAAGAGTGGTACCAGCCTTAGGATAGAGTCATTTTGAAAATGCTGGAGTGCTGTGGTAAGATGCATCATTCCCTCAAGATTTGTCAATATCTGATCAGTAATGACAGACGAATGGAAAAAGTGAATGAATGAATGGAGGCCAATCCATGGAGATTCCATCATGGGGGACAATCAGAAAAGCATCTGTTGTGCCTTAGAAGGAACAGGGTTACATGGAAAATTCCATTCCATTCATTTCCCATGACTTTTCCTCCCTTTGTGAAAGTTGCTTTTCAGCCCAGAAAAGTTCTAAAGGGGCAACCAGTCTAATTTTCACTACAGTTGGTCTTGCTGTGGAGAAAACCAGCTGAAAACCACAATCTAATGCAATGAAAGCGTGAAACAAGTTGTAAAATACATTCTGGTATACTCCTGTAATGTATTTGTAAAATTCCCTGATATTCCATGACTTCCCCAGAGAAATGATCAAATTCCCTGACTTTCCCTGTCTGATATACACCTCTAAAATCCCATGATATTCCAGAAATTCCTTGAGCAAACCCTGGAGAAAAATCATAGAGTGGGATAGAATAGAATAGAATAGAATAGAATAGAATAGAATAGAATAGAATAGAGCATTATTTTACACACAAGGTAGAAAACTGTCTTTGGCCTTGCCTGGGATGTGAAACAGGCATCAGTGCACAACCCATAATACTTATCAAAACATGATAACGCACATTAATCGCTATAAAAAACACATGTAAGTAGACCATCTTGGCCTTTTGAGTAAGATACGATGGAGGAGGTACAGCAGACGCACCAGTCATCAGCCTACCTTGCGCATGAACAGAACGAGGGAGCTGGTTCTCTGAGGCCTGTTGACAGCAGATGGACTGTGGTGCTGCTCAGCACTGGTGGACAGCCCAGCCACCACATTGAGACACACTGGGAAAGAGTAATTCATAGGATCAATATCAATATTAAGTATAGAACTGTAAACCAGAGTGATTTATTTGAAGTTAATTACATCATGATAGTTCAGTGAGGGTCCCCAGTAAGAAGTACAGTCTGTCTATTGTTAGCTAAATATGTTTTCCAAATGGCAGATATTGGGCTATATTCCATATATCATATCATGTACTATTACTGTTACTATTATTATCATCATATCATTACTCGTAACAGATCTTGAGAGTAATGGATTAGTTGTGATGGGATTGCAGTAAGCAAATTACAAAAATAGTAATTTAAATCCAAACTACTGTTAAAAACAATCAGATTATGGTAATCAGATTATACACATCCACCATTTAAAAGAAATGACTACTATGATAATAAAATGATTGGTAGTATAAAATTAAAATAAGGTATTATACTTTTTAAAGGATCATAAATCCTTGGTAGGCAAAATTATAAAATATTACAGACTAAATACTCTATATTTTAGAAATATGGACAGACAAACTTCAGGTAATGATTTTTTTTTTTGATCAGAATTAAAAAAAAGGGCAGATCACCAGCCTACCACAGGGCTAAAACAGATCGACAAACACACTCACACAGAAAGGTCTGCACACAGAAAGGACCGGGGTGGGAAATCAAACTGGGTGATAACCACTGAGCCTTATACAAAAATAATTCTTTTAATTCTAAAGAGGAAGGGTACAACTAACATTTCAGCATTCAAGCAATTGTCAGTGCCATAATTAAGTTATTTTTTTCAGTTATGTATTTTTTGCATCGTCTATGACTTTGGGTATTCTTTGTGCTGAACCCCTTTTTAAACTGGAAAACCCTGTTTAAATGAACGAATGGAAGCGATTCCATCAGCATGTACTCAGTAATCTGTCATGGATTTCATTCTGCAGGTCGTCTTCAGGCCCTGCCTTGTAAAAACTATCTAGTGGAGCGAGAGATCCTTACGCTGAACCGGTATGGTGAGTTGCTGTCCACTGTTGGTGGAAACAGTGGCTGCAGCGATGGTAACCACAGTCTGACCTGGGAGGAACACAGAGGGAGCGGGGCCTCGCCGTGCAGGACCGGCTCTGCTACGGTCGAGTGTCATGTGAGAACCAGCAGAGGGCGTGCTGTACAGATCCAGGACCGTCATGGGCGAGCTGGAAACCCCTTGGATCAAGAAGGTAATGATTAAGCTTTCATCCTACTCTGGCCTTCATAATATACATTATAGAATAAACTCTAGCCGATAACATGTGCTTTACATTAAAGGGGCAGTACAATTTTTACTCATTGCCCCATTTAAAATGAATGTGGGTCATTTTGGCTGTGTAATTTAGAGATAAATTAAATTTTCTAATGTATGATAGAGAAATATAAAATTTGCATAGGTTAAGGTAGCAATGATTTTGAGTTATACTGTTAAGTGGACTGTATAATAAAAGTAGTAATGTGGTACATTACCTCCTGGTGGGTTTCCACTGGTTCTGTTTCCATGTGTGTTTCGGTCGGGGTTGTTTGGATCTTCAAAATGTGTAGGACGCATCACCTGCATATCACACAAATAAAAACAGACCTCATTAAACCCCTGCCTGTGCCCAGAAATGGTGTTGTGCTTTGAAAAAAAAATCCATCATGTTGTCTTATTGTTCACATACACAGACAGTAGACTATAAGTTTCAGTCCAGTTTTTGATTTCATTCAATATCTCTCAGAAGTCAAAGTCAGTAGGTATGGATTTTGCAGCATCACCTTGCGGCCACCTTGAGAAAAAGATCCTGGTGTCTGGGTATGTGTGTTCGTGTGTTAATACCAACCTGTTGGCAGGTGGGCAGATGGCCCTGGTTGGCTGTGATGCTGTGCCACAGCGGAGAGTCCCTGGTCCAGGCCAAGCTTTCCAGAACTTGCTCTTCCACTTGGCAGAGATGTCTGACCACAGCGGGAGGCGGGCCCTCATCAGCCCGCACTACCAGCACAATCACCTGCCAGACCACAGAAAACACACAACGGAGGACGGTATCCTAAAAGTTAGAGGTGGTGGGTTTGTGTTTCCCAGACCAGATGAGAAAACATTGGTTATCAGTAGAACACTGTACTGTGTTGCCTGTGTGAATGTGTATGACTGTATGAATGTGAAGCAGATGGAAAAAATACATGATCAGTAAAACCCTTGAAAAAACCCTGTTGAAAAAAACAGCAACATTAAGTGTTGAGTGAGAACCACTTGTCATCTTATAATCCGACCAGGGTCAAGCAATATTGTAAAATAATTCTTACTAGTGTTTGTTTTAACCTGCTCAGAGTCTCATATGGGGTTTACTGCATCAGGACTACTCAGATATTCAGATAAGCTCTCTGTCCCAGAACAGCACACAGCAGATTTTACAGTGTTAATTATTTGGAGTTGACAAGTGTTGATTGGAGTGTTTTTGTCCACTTGTAGAGCTGATATGACTCTGGTCAAAACTATCTAAAATGTTAAATTAACTGATGGTGTAGGTTTACAGAAACAGTGACATTATTGATTTTTACACTCTCAGATTAAAATTAATTGACAATTTTGCTGCGTATACTAAATACTAAATTTATACTTATGTATGGTAAAATAAACCATGCAAAGTATTTGTAAACTCAGGCTGACTGATGTTTGCACATACTGTACATTTCATATGCTCTTCTCATTGAATGCGTACACACGCTCACATAGACGGGCACACACCAACATGCACATGCACACGCTCGTGCAAGCACACACACACGCCCACACACACCTTGTGGAAGTCGTATGGTGGCAGGTTGAAGATGTGGAGGAGCAGAGGGAAGCCGCCTGGTAGACGGTGTGAGAATATGGCAATCTCCAGACAGCAGACCACCAGAGAACGCTGGATAAGTTCATGCTCCAGAATACCCTGGATGACAAACACACACACTTTAAATGCTTCATTTGAATACACTAAAACCAAATTACACACGATCCCACACACACGCACTTGCAAAATGAACACACAAATCAGACGTGAAGAAGAACACATTCTGCATCAACCAAACTGACCTGACACTTTACTCTACGTTCATACAGCGCCCCTAGTGGGAACAAATGGAGGTGACAGGTACAGTACATGTGTTCCAGTTGTGGCCATGGGAGAGCAGCACACTCACTAAGATGTGGTTGATGCCCAGCTTCTTCTTCTCTTGACTGATGATGCCCTCTAGGACTCTGTAATACCAGACCTCTGCCTCACAGCAGCACGTCGCTGCCAACTCTGTGAACAGTATCACATGGATTATACACGATATGTATCAACAAGAGTTTCACACCAGCAGTAGATACCCATTGCCAACTACTTTGTACCGCTATATTAAATAGTCTACATGTAAATATAGCAATACATTCTTAATCTATAAATCATAAGCCCCAAACCAAAAAATAATGATATATTCCATACTGAACATATAATATATATCTATATTCCACATGTATTCCATGATGAAAATATAAAAATAAATGTGAAGTAAACTTGAATTATTATATCATTAAATAACTTCTTAAATGGTTCCAACACCCAACATTTGAAAAAAAATAAAAATAATAATAATACATTTATATGATTTGTGGCATTTAGCTGATGTTTCTCTGCTGAAGGATTTAAACTAAGTGAGCAGGTAGTGGTTCCCTGTCTTGCTCAAAGACACGTTGTTGGGGTTTGAACCTCTGACCTTTCAGTTATGTTGACTGTCACTAGGCCACTCTGCCACCCAAGAAGTTATTGCCTATCATAAGATACTGGGTGATAAACTAGTTAAACTTTAAAGAATGTAATCATCTGCCCTCAAGAAATACTGAGCAATGGATATGAGGTAACAATGAATTTCATGAAAAATGGATGTGACAGCCTTCACATTACACAACCGCATTGACGTAAAACACAATATTACCACCACATCCCCTATCAACCCACACCTCCATTATCACCTGAAGCATCCCATCCTGTTATATCATCTTCCTGATACAACTGGACAGGATCATCGGATATGTTAGCATACCGTTGGTCACGCTGTTCGCATTCCCTGCGTTGTCCCTGTGGTGTTGTATAAATGTGTGCTGCATGCTTCTCAGCCTCCTTGAAATGGCCTCGGTTGGATCTCTGGGGCAGGCCCTGAATTACAGGCAACATATGCAGGGGTGTGATCAGGTAGACAAAAGAGCAGGGAGAAAAGCAGGAAAGCAGTCATCTTTCATTAGAAATGAATGGGAGTTGTGGGTCGGAAAACATCTGAACTCTAGGGGAAAAAAAGAAATAATTTACAGACAAGGTTTCAAAACCTCTCGCTACATGTGTAGAAGCTCGCTAGAAAAAGCAAACGATTGCTCACCCAAAGGACTTCCTCTGAGCTTTTTCTAAATTGAACTTAATGTTTACTCATATTGAAGCAAAGGAACCGGTCTCCATGCAAACCAGATGAAACACCCTCTGTGCCCTCTGTGCCCCATGTGGTGTAAATAACCCTTGTGCTATTGATGGTGAGTGTCTATGTCAGAACCTAGCTTGGATGTGAGAGGAAATTGGAGTGATACTGTAATAAAGCAAACACACCAGAGAGTGTTTATGGGCATTATAGGTATGACAGTGATGAAATAATAATAATAATAATAATAACCTTTATTTGTATAGCACCTTTCATACACAACATGCAGCTCAAAGCGCTTTACATCAATAAAAGGCAGATAAAAGATAGATAAAAAGATAAAATTCATATAAAAGAACAAGCAAGATGCATTGCATTAAAAGAATCAAATCAAGTAAAATAGAAAGATAGAAGAACACAACAAATACTCCCACTTTTAGATGCACATTGTGAGTGAACCCATATGTTTTTCTTTAATTTACTTTTCCCCTGTCCTTCCTGATTCTACTGTTGATCTGATATTTACGTCAGATCTCACTGCCTCAGGCAGACGAGAATCATAGATTCTCCTCTTGGTCAAAAACCTCACCATCCACAGATGGATGAGAATCATACAGGGTAAAGCTCTGTCCCCCCCACACATAGTGTTCACTTGTGCAAGTAAGCATTACCCGGACAAGACCAATGAAAATTTGTACTTGCCCGTGTCAGCTCTGTTGGGATCCTGAACAGAAACAGTTAAAATGAAGGCTACTTAAAAGCTAAGCTGAAAAGATACGTTTTTAGCAGTCGTTTGAAAATGCTTACAGAGCCCGCCTCTCTAATATTCTTTGGGAGGGTGTTCCACAGTTTAGGAGCATAGTTAAAAAAGGCTGCATCCCCAATCTTCTTCTGAGTGGGGTTTTGTACTTCTAACAAACCAGCAGTAGAAGACCTGAGGGCTCTTGATGGAATGTAGAACAGCAGGGATTCTGTAATGTAGGCCGGTCCTAAGCCATTAAGAGCTTTGTATACAAGTAAAATAACTTTAAAATCAATTCTAAAGGACACTGGGAGCCGGTGCAATGCAGCTAAAACCGGAGTGATATGCTCTCGCTTCCTTGTTTTTGTTAAAAGCCTAGCTGCAGAGTTTTGGATAAGCTGAAGCCTCTCAATAGACTTTTTTGGGAGGCCGGTAAAAAGGGCGTTGCAGTAGTCCAGTCTACTTGTAACAAACGCGTGAGTTAGCTTTTCAGCATCTTTCTGGGTTAGGAAGGGCCGCACCTTGGCAATATTTCTAAGATGAAAGAATGCTGTTCTGGTCACCTTGTTTATATGTGAATTAAAACTTAGATCAGAATCTAAGATAACGCCCAGGCTTGTTACTTCTGATTTGATCGAGGGATTCAGGTTCCCAAGTCTTGTGGAGAGTTCTTCTCTTTTGGCTTTGGGGCCGACCAAAAGTATTTCTGTCTTATCTTCATTCAGTTTTTTTGAAATAGCCGAGTACCGTTGCGTTTTATTGAAATTATCAGCACAGTTGGAAAGCATCTGTGGCCAACCAGATTGCTCGGCTGCAACCTGTTGTACGATAACACAAAATACACTGGTCATTTATTATAAAGCCTGCAATCCCATACACACAACATGGCCGCAGCGTAATACTACAATACTGAGTGACTGTGCTGCTAACCTGAACATAGCGGCCAGACTGTCACTGGGGCCAAACCTTGGCCTTCCCAGGTTGCCCTGAGGCTGGGTTGCCATGGTGACCGCCACACTCTCGCTGCCGTGCTATTGGACGAGAGTCAGAGGAGGAATGGGCACCTGCACAAAGAAAAGAGCATAACAAACACTGAGAGACATTAGGGTGCATGGTTTAAAACCATACACTCTGCTGCGCTGCTGGGTAAACTGTGTATTCAAGTCAGGGATCACCACAAGGAAAATAAGCACCAATAACAAAAAAGACACAATTGTATTTTCAGGATAGTATTCATTTCTGTTTTATATTCTTGTTCGATATTATTTTTTATCATGTATACCACAAATTCAGCTTAATAAACGATTTCCCATATTCAAAATGTGGTTAAACTGAGTGTAGCTGGGTTTATCGTTCATTAGCCACATACTGGAGGAGGCTTGACAGCCCGTTAACTGGGTGACAGATGTGTGTGCGTGTGTGTGTGTGTGTGTGTGTGTGTGATGAGTGGGGGTATCTGCAGGTCTGCGGTCAGACTGTCCTGTCCTGCTCATCTCTCCTCTACGCCTAGGATCATTAGTAGTGTGTGTGTGTGTGTGTGTATGTGTGTGTGTGTGTGTGTGTGTGCGTGTGTACCCTCAACAAAAGCAACCATTTTGCTGTTTTGTGTCATAGTCACGCAGCAACAGTAAGGCCCAAACACTAAAAGCTGACAGCTTGTTGATGCACGAAAACAATTTAAAAGTAAAAACAAGACTCAAAAGCAAGTCAATGGTAAAATGTGTCCATGTGTTCCTGCAATTTCCCCCTGGGAAATAACTGATATCTCATCTTTCATCTCATCATGCCTCACTGTGTGTGTGTGTGTGTACACAGAGGTTAACTGTAAAATATAGGCCTCCTCCTACCTCCAACATTCCAAATTAACCCTATGTGAGTGTGTGCGTGCATGTGTAATTGTATGTGTGTATGTGTGTGTGTGTGTGTGTGTGTGTGTGTGGTCCTCTCTACCACGTAACGGCTAAGACAGTCCTGTCTGAATGGAAACTCTGTTCTTCTAATCATTTGCACATGTGCTCTTTGTCATTCTGGGTTACTGTCCTAACTGAGACAGACTGACTGACTGTGTGTGTCTGCAGACAGCTAATGTGTGCTGAGAGAGAGAGAGAGAGAGAGAGAGAGAGAGAGAGAGAGAGAGAGAGAGGAGACAGTACTAACTAGTGAGATTGCTAGACAGCTGATGGAAGTCGGCTGGGATGCGAATCAGGACTGAATTGTGATTTTGTTTCCTCATGTGAGAGGTAATTAAAGTGGTAATCTACCAGTTCCTTCTTTTTTTTTTTATTTAGGTGACATCTTTGTTGCTCAGCGCTCGTTGCTGTGGTGTTTCTGCTCTGCTCTTCCCAGAGATCACCTATCGATCAGACAGTGTGTCCAGTACTGTGACGTCTTTTTCCTTGGATTTTCTGTTGATGCAGTTTGAGTTTCTGTAGGTGGCGCTCTGTTCTCTGTCTGTTCAGCCATGGTGGCTATCACTGCTCATACTAACTACCCAGTTCTTCTTCTGTTTATTCCAAACAAACTGCTGTTGCTGCTGCCAGAAACGCATCACTTCCTGTGCACCACCAGTATTTTTCCAGGAAAGACTTAACTGACACCAGGTGTTTAAAAAAATGAAAATGTCATAACAGATAAAATGAAAATAGGAGCATTTCATAATAATTAAAAGACTGAACGAGAAGAAGAGGAAGAAAAGAGAGAGATATAAAATCCATTCAAAGTCTCTCCCTTAGCTTTTTTTTATTTTCATCATTTTGGGGTCACAAGAATATTGTCAGGTCGCGACATCTCTGACCTTTGACCTCCTTACTATTGGTTGCTTGTAACATTGGTTATGAAGGAGTTGAGGTTTATTCTACTGTTGCTCTCATGGTAAGTTGTTCTGCGTAAGAGTGCCCACTAAATGACTAAAAATCAAAATCAAAATGAGGAACAGAGAGCAGAAGCACTGACATCACTAATTTCCACCGGATTCATCTTTTATAATCCTACCAACTGCTTTGCAATCAAGAAGAACGACCGCTTCCTCAGGCTTCAAGCCTCTCTGCCCCCTCCATGTGTTCCACATGGAGGGGGCAGAGATCACCGAGGCTCTCTTACCCATCTGTGAATGAGCTGCAGTGTCTTTACAGCACTGCAGCATGCGGGTTAAGATGAATGGACCAGAAACGCCGTCACTCTATTCACACTCAGGCATGCCACTTCACTCAAAAGACTGAAATCGGGGGAGTGAAAGGTATATTCAAATGCCAAGTTCTCAAAAAAAAAAAAGGAAAATCTCGTCTGACTCATTTCCACAGCTGTAGTTTCCAGACCAGACTTTTCATTCAGCCAGCCAGCCCCACTCTAAATTATGCAGTTAAACAGGAGCGTGTAAGCTACAGTGTGTGCCTAGGTACACTCTCTGTGCTACTTATCATGCCCTCTGTAGAGTGCAAGCTCCCGGGCCTTGAAAATGGACTATGCTTCTAAGAAATGGGCTGAATTCAGGACAAATCGCTCCATCCGCTACCTGGAAAAGCCATCCAGCAGCCCTCGTCCAGACTTGGCTCCAACAGCTTTTGCAAATACTGTGTTTTTTCTGTGGCTTGTGCCGCGAGTGCCAGAGAACTGAGCTAATCACAGGAAAGTATTTGAAGTCAGTTTACTGTACTTTGTTCTTTGATTGACCACGTACCTGACACTAGTTGCTGTGATGTGGTAAACCTCACCGACCTGCTACTATAGGAGGACTGAAACAAACACGAGGAATCATTTACAAAAAATCTAATTCAAATCTTCATACCTCCATAGGAGAAATTTGGCTTACAGACAGGGTTTTAAAAAACAAGCAGAAAACCATAACAAATTGTAAGTCAATTTACATAATGCATAATCTGTTGCCAGCTCATGCAGGCCACATCCTCTTCCTGTTTGTAAATTACTTCCTGCTTCCTCCAGGCCGGCCTTCACTGATACTGCCATTAGACTGGCTGCATCAATAAAATAGGCCTTACTTTCGCTTTCTTACACGTGCTATCCTTTTAAATCTGCCCTTAAGTTAACTAAAGTTTATTTTGTGCTAAATCGATTATAAATAAAACTTACATGATTCAGTACTGGATGGTGGAGGGTTAAAGCTGTACAGTAACTGCAACAGAGCTATTTTAAAGTCTACTGTGAACCCTTGAGGACCAAGCCGTCCTACCAAAAGTTATTTCCAGTAGTTAATTATAACTGAAATATAGAAGTGGATGATGACTAATAATGTTTTGTGTAAAACAACAGTAAACTTTTCATGGCATTTGTCAGTCATCTCAAGACAGCAGAAGCGGCAATCTGTTGACTGCTATTCCAAAACAAACAAGTCCAAACACAGCACAAGCTACTTACCAGTGTTGTGTGGTTTTGGTGAGTCTTTCAGACTCAGATTCAAGGTCTCCCAGTGTGAGACGCCTCTGTGTTTGCCGTGGGCCAGGCTGGGCAGCAGTGGAGTGGTGGAGCAGCGAGCTGGTCACCCTGCAGGCTGCAGGCTGAGGAAGTTCAGCTCATTGGCCTCTCGCAGCAGACAAGCCCCAACTTGTCATCTGCATCTGGTTGCTATGATAAGCAGTGAGCAGCAGCAGCAGAGAGCGGAGGTGACTCACACCGGCCGGTGAGCGCCACCAAGGGGAGGAATGGATGACACAGCAGGGCAGGGACGAGTGGAGGAATGAAGAATATTCTGTTAACCCTTTCTGTTAACTAAGCAACACATAAACAAGGATTGTAACTGACAGCTCACACCGCCTGCTACCTACTGAAAGGTGAACTTTCACATTTTGGAGTTAGTGTTTTTACTTGGTTTTACTAGGGTTTGGTCAAGATTTACAACTATGTAACAGTTGATGTACTGACTTCTGCTCATATAACATTTATGGTGACCAAAAGATCTTTTCCAAACATGAGGAAAAAGGTTAGTGTGCATTTTTTTCTCCCAACATCAGCACACTGTAAATGCCAGGATGTAATGATTTGACCGGATTCCAGTGAGGAAACTAAGGAAGAAAGTAAGGAAATATGCTGTGCAACACGAGTGTGAGTCACATTCACCAATAATGTGACTCTTGACACATTTAAGCAGTTGTGGTTCACCAAGATTTAAATGTAGTGTGTTGAAACTATCACATTGCACGTTAAGTGCTTATATTCTGCACGCTTTAATATGCAGTACAGTTAGCACAGACAGAACTCAGTGTTAGGATTGTTATTGCACTTAACACTGCTTGCACACAGTGAGCGATGATGTTAGTGTGGTAAAGCATGTCTTCCGGTTTGGTAGCTACTCTGGCACTTTTATGAAAAAAAAAATCACATCTCAACGTCACATGAAAAATGCTTTTAACTCAATCTATAAGGCAGCATCAATACCTTTAGTCAGTCAAGTGGCACATGCCTCTGTAATATTACTAGCATTAACCTTCAAAATATTCTCTATACACTCAAAATGCCTGCTAAATGGTAGACAGCGTAACTTTTCAGCCGCTGTGTCTGTGCCCAGCAGCGGCAGCACATGACACTGGATCGATACAGAGAAGAAAAGCAGTCCTGTGTTCTGTGGTGGAGTGAAGCTTAATGGGTAGAGCACAGCACAAACACTGCCAGGGTTAAGGGTTCAGCTCCAACTGGGGCCATTCACATGAAAAAAAAAAGTCGGTATTCCTGGTACTGACAAGCTCTTTGACTTGATCAGTGCCATTTCATCAGCATCTGCTTTTTAGGCCGAGTGCCGACAGAGAAGCCTAGCTTGGATGATGGAGTGGAGGTGAGAGAGGCTACAGATCTGCTGAGTGAAGAGTGCCACAGTTTGTCATTGGGTTTTATCAAGTGATCACCTGCCATTACACATGTTTTGTTGACTTAGGCCCACGGCAAAAGAATAGGCACAGGCAGACTTTATGGATAGTCAGAAGAATATGTTTAATAAAAATAATTAAACCTCAATTTCCTCTATAGAACTTCATAGAAAGTAATCCAATAAATTACAAACGACTTTTAAGACGCTTTTTCCTCCACTACATAAAGAATTATTCGACTACACAGACCACAACTTGAAAATATTTCAACTGTCCAATGAAACAAACAAACAAAAAAAACAAAAACAAGAAATTGACTTCAAGGTGACATTTAGGATATTATCAAGCTTGAAACAAAAACAAAAAAAAAAATTACAAAGGCAATAATTCTAGTCTTGTCATCTCAGCGACTACTTTACATATCTGAAAATTCAAAGAAAACCTCCATGTACAGCAGTAGTGTGGTGTTTTTGTCTTTCTTCTTGCATATTGGTCATTGTTTCCTTGCGTCTGTTTAAAGCAGGTTTAACGCTGCTTCTAGTCACTCTAGCACTTGCAGTGCATCGGGAGTCCTTGCACAACCTACAGAATAAATCAAACGAAAAGCGAAAAGTAAAAGCAAACGTTAAGTCCAATCTTAACGACCCCATTTTAATGTTCTCTTTAAAGGTATTCACAAGGTCAACCATTTGCCGTTTTGCGTCCTAAACGGGCTCAGCGCACACAGTGGTCAACCCACATCTCCCCGTGGGGCAACACAAGCCTGTTTTAACAGAAATAGTCAGGTAAATCACCTACATCAGAAATAGCAATGGCTGGGCGTTTGCCTCAGGGCACTACAAGTTTAAGAGAGAGCGGAACCGCAGAGATACAAACCAACAGTGGCATTGTTTAAGATCATTGCTCAGACGTAGAAAAATACGGTATTGTTAATAATACAAATAAAACTGCCATTGCATCGCAAGCAAAAACCATGGTGAGGTCTATATAACAGGCATACGAGAAAACCACTTTAAAGCAACATTATAAATCAGTTGACTTGCCTTCAGTCTTGGCGTTTAGACCGTGGGGTTGTTTATGGTTTAACCCACAAATGAATGATTTTGCTACAGCAACACCTAGGAACCAAACAAACTGAGCAAATTCACTGGGTTTCTCCACCACAAGAGGAACCTGTTGGGACGCTCCGCTGCCCCCCAGTCCCAACAAAACCTCTTCCTCGTCTCAGAAACCAGTTTGAAATGTGTTATCTAACAGTCCACTGTGTACCAGCAGTCCTAGAGCAAGCACTGTTGTACTAGAAATAATTACAAAGGTACTTCGGCTTGAGTGAATTCCAGTGTTAACGTCTGTCCTGGTTATAGCTTAAAACGAACACAAAGTGTTGTGATCATGAACAAAATGCACGGGCATGGAGCATGAGCGATGCAGACAAATCTGAGCACATTGTTTTTCCAGACACAAGTTGAATGAGAGAACGAGGTACAGGATAAGGGCACTTCTACATCTAGCTGAAGCTCCATTCATCAGCAGACCAGAGTTGAGGACTGGGTGGAATAGACACACCAAGCTGCTAATTCCCAGCAATACAGTCGCTATATGGAGCCCTTCCTACAGTAAGCCCATCTGGTTCTGTTTACAATTCAATACTTGATCAAAGATACTGACAATTACTACAATCTTAGCCACGTTTTAAACAATTTAGCGCTTGTGCCATATATCCTTATTAAGACTTTGGTGGTCAGGTGGGTTATTGTCATGAAACACTTGCAGTGAGGAAGCGAAATCCAAAGGAGGACTGAAATCTCTCCAAAATTTGTAATGTGCCACTATCCTCTCCAGTGTTCAAAGGGCAAAATCAAAATGCCATTTCACACTAGTTCTACTTGTCATAGCTTGCCATTAGGTCAGTTCAAGGCCCCCTCCTCAATACACAAAACACACACTGGAAAGTTATGGAGGCGGTAGATGCCAAGTGAGACAACAAGCCAAGTCCAGATGGGTAGAGCAGTCCAAGCCAAACAAAACAACACAGGCAGAACACAGTGAATGGAAGCTCTCAATAATGGCCTCTAACACACACATTCCAGCGGGGACAAGGACACATATGCACGTGGACACCCATAAACACACCCATGCGCGCACATATTTGCACAGTGAAGCCAATCCCTTTAGCTCAGTTGAGGTAAGATGCAGTCAAATACGACAGGGGTGCAATTCTCTCCATGTGTGATCAAGAACCTGAACTCACAGAGACCACTGAATTTTCTCAGGACTTGACTACAGTCAACAAAGGGCAGTTTTTGGCACACAGTAAAAGGTTGCTTTCTGTCCTCACAGTCCAAGGGGTTTTATTAGACCCAAACACCATGGTCAAAATGAACAGATGTGCAAGTGAGAATGTAAGCCTACTATGGGTAGCTAAAGTGCGCCTTGGAATAAATTGTGTGTGTGTGTGTTGCATGTTTGATTTGTAAGGTGAGGGTGAAAGTGAAGAGTTTCATTCTAAAATGAGACCTCCATTTGAAAATAAAGGACACCTCTTACAATATCACAGCAACAAAGTTACAAAATTATGATACATTTTGAAGGATGGTAGTCAACTTAAGTGCTTGACTGACAAAATAATACTTCTACAGAGTGGATTCCCCTATATCTTAGAGATTTTGAATAAGGAGCTTCAGGTGAATTTTGTTTCCATCATGGATGCACACCAATTTAGAAATGAACTCTTCAGCTTGATATGAAGGTAGGTGATAGGCAGGTGGGGCTGCGAGTTGTGCAGTGGGGTGGAATATGGCAGACAGAGGATCTACAGCTTCAGTGACATTCATTAGCTGCCCGAGTTATTGCTGACATATCCAAAGTATGATCTGCAAAGCATAAGTGTCAAGGAACCTGTAAAAGTATATTTACAAGAGAAACCAAAATATTTGTCAAGTTCAATACCCCAGCCCCCACACTCAAAATATATTAATAGTACAGCTCGACGAGAGCATTTATGTAGTTTCACTTTTTTAATAAAATTAAATCCTGACATGATAATTACAATAATGCCATTTTGATTTCTTTTTTCTGTTTGTTGCAATTGTACATAATTGTGTGGTACAAGTTCACAAAGAGTTCAGAAATCTACTAAAGTTTGACATGCAAAATGTCTCTCAAAACAAGACTGTACCTTGTGAACAAACGCTGAAATTTCATTTCAGTTCCTTTTAAGTCATAGTTCTTTTTTACTGTTTTTTTTAGTTTTTTTTTTTAGTCTTTATTACACAACATTTTAGTTAGTTCTTGTATTTACATGTAAAGAAATCACAACGTTAAGTGCAGGAAAATCCATATATATGTGAATATATGTATACATTTCTAGGCGATACATAAATATATTTATATTTATATATTCATGGGATCAGTCCTCATCACTGGAATCTGAATCGTCCGATGATGATGAGGAGCTCCCAGACTCTGATGAAGATGACTCGGCTTTCCCCGAGCCTTCAGGACCACTGTTCTCCTTTTGTTCTGCTGACTCCTCCTCCTCCTCCTCTTCCCCCTCCTCCTCTTCCAACACCTCTTCGTCCCCCTCTTCCTCCTCTCCCTCCTTCTGTGCTGCGGGCCGGTCCGTCCCCCGTGGCGACGGCTGGGAGGAGGCGGGCGGAGGAGGAGGAGGAGGAGGGGCGGGGTCACTGTTTGAGCTCTGCGGCTGTGCGGCGGACACAGGAAGGTTAAGGCCTGGAGTGAGAAGCATCCCTGGGTAAAGCATACTGGAGAGTAACAAGGGGTTAAGAGACAGCGGGTGACCGGAGGCTGCCGAGGCAGCTGAAGCACTTAGTGGGGCGGTGGCAGAGGAGGTGGCGTTGGAAGAAGAGGGAGGATCCCCGCTCGGGCCCTCTGTCCTTTCTCCTTTGGTGTCTGAGGTGTGAGTGGGGGCTTTGGAGGCGGAGGGCTCCCCCGCTCCTCCGCTGGCAGTTCCCTTCGTCTTCCCCTCGGATCCCGCCGCTCCCTCCTCAGGGGGCTTCCCGAGCAGGCCGCTCATGCTCAGCAGGTTGGGCAGTCCGGCCATGCCGGACAGCATCATGGGAAACATGGCGGCCAGGTTGCTGGCGGCCAAGTTGCCGGCGTCGGGCGGCAGCCCCATGAGGCCGGCGGTGAGCTGCAGCGACTGCAGGCTCTGGAGGTTCTGCTGGAAGGCCTGCAGGCTCGTCAGGTCCATTCCAGAGAGCAGGCCGTTCAGGGGGTTCAGTCCCAGGGTCGCGGCTGCCGGGTTGGATGATGCCGCCGCTGCCGCCGCCGCCGCCTTGGCCAGGGGGTTCTTAGGTCGCCGTCCGCGCCGGCTCACCTCCTCGGGAACAATGGGTCCCGTCAGGATCCGGTCAAACATACTCTCTGGAAGGTAGCCCTGGGTGACACATAGAAGACATACACAAGATTAGCCTTTTCCCTTTGCAATACAATAAGATCAGGGCTCCTAAACACAATTACAGACCTTTTCCAGACCTTACATTTTTTTGTAGATTTTGGTTGTGGTGATACTATTTTTGGTTGGGATAGTATGACTGTCATAAAGGCCACTACACTTCATAGCTTAAGATTATTATTCATAACGACAAATATAACAATACATGCAGTGACAGTGAGGTCTGAAATTGTGTAGTCATACATGTATTGAGTTTTGCAATTCCCAAACTTTCAGGACCTGGAAATGGCTAAATTCATTTTCGGTGCTATTCTAGACTTTTCAAACCTGCACAGGAACCTTGTCAGATCAAGAAAGGCAGTTTTGTCCCACCTGATGTTTCAGAGTTAGATGTGTTACTAGTTGACTCACCGACTGTTTGACCACATCCGCCCACTCGGGTGGGACCCCGTACTCAGGGTTCTCCTGAAGGAACCGGCACAGGTCCTTCAGAGGAGGGGCGAAGGCACCACCAACCTACAGACAGGATTAGAGGCAACATGAACCACACTACAGAAAATATAACACAAGGTAGTGACTACAGACAATATGCAACCAAAGTCAATGTCATCCACATATTTCTTTCACATTATGGAGAAACTCTGTCATCACTGCATACATGCTTGGCACCATCATTCTAACCAACAAATCATTAAAATGTAATTTCCTTTATGTCACTGTTTATGAAAGGCACAAGTAACAGAAAATGTAATTTGTGATCACATTAGAACCAATTTACGGATTATTTTTCAACAAGGAATGATTCCAAAGTTGCAGAAGGAAACTTGACAATGTCTACAGAAGAGATGGCAGTCACTGAATTTTGTTTCCATTTTGCTCAATGACAGAAGCACTTTTGTTGCCTGTAAAGTGTTTGATTTGCATGAAAATAGGATATATCCATCATTTGAAAAATGACAGCTACTCTGACAAGATGATTGTTAGCATGAAAGTAAAATCCATTAGTAAGTAATAGTAAAATTAGCCATCGCAAACACTGTGTTTACAAAACAGTTACATTTGAGGGAGTGTAATCATCTGTGATTTTCAAATATTGGGAAACATCTTTTTCCTCAAATATGTGACTATTTGGAATGAAACCCTTTATTTGTCTTTCTGTCTTCGGACCACATGCAAATGCACACACAAACACACACACACACACACACACCTTGCGTGCGTTTCTCCTGTTGATGATCTGGACCCTTTCCTCTCCCGTCAGGCTGTTGACATCAATCTTGTTGGGGTTTCTGCAGCGGTGCCTCTTCTGTTTGGGCCGACCGTCCTGGAACTGGAACTGCATTTGCATCTTATTTACCCCCTGGACACGAAATGGAAAATTACACATGATGAAAAAAAATGGCTAACTGAAGGAAAATTCTGCCAAAATTGACTTTTCGGTTGTTATTCTGCAAAAGTAGACATTTTCCTAAACTTCAGCTAGTTTTTCTTCCAGTTGTTTTGAGTTTTAGAAATTAGCTCTCAGAGGAAAATAGAATCTATTGCAGCTATTGCATCATCAAACAGTGTTCCCATGGTTGAACTTTTTGACAGACATGTCTGTACCTGCATTAAACATTTACATACATTTCCTTTTTTCTAGAGGTATAATATATGTACTGTCCATAAGATTTTCTTTCAACCATCTCAGGCAATGAACATCTTCGATTTAATTTGATAATTTTCTTTGATCCTGAGAACTGAACCCTTGACATAACTAAAACAAATCTTGGAAAACTTCTTAAGTTTTCTGTTATGCAGAATAACAACCTGAAATTCTTTTTTGGTGGAATTCCCCAGTAATACTCCAGAAACCTTGCACCGCAACACTATGTTTTCACAGACAAGGCAGGTGAGTCTGAGGGGGAAGAGGAGGAGGAGCGGGAGGAAGACAGAAGGGAAATGGACTCACGGGGATGAAAGCCCCTGTGTCGGCCACAAAGCCCGGGTGCTCTTTCAGCCACTCGTCCAGATCTTTCCTCCTGGGAGCGTCGTCTCCAGCAAGCCGGGTGCCGTCTTTGAGGTTGATGACGGGGACCCTGCTCTCTGTGTCCATGGGGCTCTGACTCGGGCCCTGGCTGTAGCCCGCTGCCGTGGCCACAGGCATGCCCACCTGGCCAATGCCACCCCACCCTGGGGGCACCTGGAGACGCACGGGCGCAGACCAGTGAGGAAAAAGGGTATTCGTGGAGAGTTTGTTGTAATCCTAGTGGACTGTGGTGTACATATAATTTTGGGCATCTATGCTATCCATCGCATTGATTTTGCAAGATGAAACTATACAAACAATCAGAAACAACAAACCTACTTTGAATCTCAAGCTGTGCGCTTTTTCTGATTTCTGGGTACCATGAACTTATCTTGAGGTGCATATTCTACTGAAATGGCAGCACTATAGAGCCTTTTTGCATCACAGGTAAGATGAGGTACATGAGGGTTGAGTTGGAGAAAAAGGGTGTCACCAAACAAAAAAAAAAGGTTAAAAGGTCACATCAGTGCTTACGCGATCTGGCACAGTTGGGGCTCTGTTTCTGTTCATGAAAAGCAGGTCCATCCCCTCCACGTTCTTCCTCCTCCCCCTCCGCCTCTTCACCACCGGCTGGCCGTCCAGCACTCCGTTCAGCCTCATCTGACCAGCCAGACCTGGGGAGACTGCAGAAGAACCAGCCTGTTAGCTGTGAATAACTGCACCGTAAATACGGCAGGCTCATTTACAGACAAAGGATGAATCTTGAAGATACAGTCTAGAATTTATCTTACTATCTAAATTTTGGGCAAACTCATATTGACTTTTTGACTTTCTTAACCTGTCATTGCTGTTGGTCCTTGTATGAAAAGCTCTGACAATATATTTCAGACTGAGGAAAATGCAGAAATTCCATCTGATAAATGACTATGTCAATAAAGCCGGTAGTAGGACGACAGTAATGTAGCTAGGGTTTTCATACTGTAATTATGGGTCTTTCAACCAGTTATATCATTCTAAAGCTAAAGCTCCCACTTTAAAGTCAAACCACCTTCAAAATGCTGCTTTGCTGCCATCTAGTGGCAGCAAAGGAAAACAGGGATGGCCTACCATGACACAAATGCACAAGTTGTCATAGACCTATTGTAAGTGAACGCACCGTGCTGGAAGCTGCCCTGTGGCTTGGTGATGTCAGCCAGGCCGGTGTCTGAGGCACTCTGCAGCTCATGAAGCCGGGCCAAGTACTGCTGCTGGGCCTGGGGGCCCTCCTCCGACTCCAGGGGCCTCTTCAGAGGGAGACCCTGCTTCTGGAAGGTCAGCTTCAGACCTCCCTCCTGCTACACGCACACAGACACGCAGAGGGTCAGCCAGGTGCAGGAAGAAGGGTATTTACAATAGAATCACAGGTCAAAAATACAAAATTAAAAAAGGGGCAGAGTTTAGTTGTTTTAAACTTTTTGATGCCTTCTCAGACTTTAAGTCCAAAGTTGAGTGTATAAGTAAGCAGTCAGGATGACAAACAAAATAAGTGTCATCATCATAGTTCCAATTCTGTACATTGGTTGGTTTGTTGAATATTATTTTATCAAATACAAAATCAATCAGAAAGGATTTTTTATGATAAAAGGAAAACAGTATTCAGGTATTTTCTTGTTAGTGGTACTGGGAGAGGCGGACACACTGGGTAGTGGCTAGTAGGGCAGTGGAGAAGACTAGTTTGGAGTGTAGTGTGAAGCCATGTCAAGAGAATATCAGCATATTCATCATGTTATCACATTTTATGGGTAACATGCCGTAATAATCAGTGGAGCCATGATGGCGGAAATTGTAAGATTTGGGGAAAATATCTTTGTCACCAAATAGCTGCAGCAACACAAAAGAAATTTATCAAAGCAAGTGACAAGCCCGCCAAGTTAATAGCCATGCTGCCCACAGGCACATCAGGGAACACCCACAGCCAAAGGCTCCATTTCAATCAGATTAGAAGCAAGACCCCTTCAATCCAGAAAGGCTCCAAACTGAACCTTCTTATTATATTCTCATGACTGAGTGATTTCTGCTCATGTAATCACAGCCTCAGAGCCCAATTCAAATTGAGTGTGTGGGAAAAAGAGAGGAAGGCTGCTATTAAATTAATCTCTCCTCCTGCCAGGCAGTCAAAACCACTAATCATACCCAAAGGAAAGGAAAAAAACAAGAAAGCAACATGCTGAACACCACAACTAACACCGGTCATGGTAGCAGAAGCGGTAGGGTCCTACGATTGGGGGTGGGGTGGAAGGGGGAGGAGGAGGAGAAACGAAAAATCAACATACATCGTTGAGTTTGACTGAGAACTCCTTGTTTTCTGCAACATGCTTCTTCACCTTTGACCCCTGCGGCGAGGCAGAGGGGTCCTCGCACAGGCTGTTGGCGTTGTCCAGCAGCTTGGTGGTGTAGAAGGAGGCCACCGCCCCGCCAGGCTCGTAGGCCCGCCGCGTCCCGGGCCACTTCCCCTTCAGCACCGCCTGGCAGATGCTGTCCAGGCGGTTGATCATTACACGGTCCTACGCAACGGCAGAACAGGAGATCAGAACAAACTTAAACGTTTGTATCAGTGGGATTTTAGATTTTTTTCTTTCTTTTTCTCCCCCAAAATGATTTTTAACACATTTTTGCTATATTAAATAGTGTACTGTAGAGAATGACAGGAACGATTAAGGAGAGAGAGAGGGGATAACATGTGACAAGAGTTATGAGTTGGATTCGAAACCACAATGCTGCGGGTACATGGTTTTCGTGTACATTCTTTTTCATGACTTCTATCATGTGCAATGTAAATAATAAGGCAATTATTTGTTACCATCTACATTCAAATATTCCCTTTTTTGTTGAATACCTGTTTTGGTTAGCAACAGCTATCACCTGAGACTTATGTAATCAGGAAACATTACTCGGGTTGTTATTCAAAGCACCTACTGTAGATCTAACATCAGCCAAGCTTGGTGTTTTCCAAAACGTCTCCAATTACATTTGACCAGACTCATTTGGTTTAATGACTTTTATAATGGTCTCAGTGGTTGGATGCTTTCATGCCTCTCTGTCATTATGCGTCGATGAGGGCGATCAGGTTGCATGTGTGTCGTTCACCTTTGGCCAGTAGGATGCAGCCAGCATGTACCCTCCCTGGAAGGGATGTGAGGAGTTGGTGATGCCATTCTCGGCCACGTGGCTGTCCTGCGTTTCATCCTGTGTAGTGCTCAGAGACGCCACGCTGTCCTCGTCGAAGCCCTTCACACTTGCCACTGCAGGCACTGACAACCAGACAAGACGCACAAAATTCGGAGACAAACATTAGCAACAAAGCCTTTCAGTGTGTGGTAGAATACTTTCATCTTAGATTAATTTCTAGAGCGTGCACACGGCATCTACAACATATGCATAATACGTGAATTGATCATGACAGTCACTGCTGGCGCTGGAAATCACACAGGAAACACAATGCTGCCCTACGAAGCCAAGGGCAGTAACTGTGTGAGTAGAAAAACTAAGGGAAAAAGAAAAGTTTGTTTCCTGCGCTGCACATATGTGTTTTGATAATGCTAACATTGGAGAACAGTTTTTGACAAATAGATGTAAAAAGTGATTTACTGACAGAGCAACAGGAGGTAAGACATCAGGGACACTCACCTTTCTTCTTCCTTTCCTCTCCCTCGCTCTCGCTGTCTTCAGACGAAGACGATGATGAGGAGGACGATGACGAAGAGCCGGAGGAGCAAGACGATGATGAGGAGGAGGAGCTGGACCCGGAGTGTGAAGAGGAAGATGATGACGATGACGATGAGGAAGAGGAGCGCGATGAAGAGCTTGAGGAGGAGCCATCTGAGTCCGACTCTGAGCCGCGCTTGGCCTCCCTGCGGCCCCTCTTGCTCGCCTTCTTGGGTTTCCTCTCTGAGGAGTTGGGCGTGAGGGGCTTAGTGCGTGCCGCCACCATCCGCTTCTCGCTCTCCCCCTTCTCAGGAACTGGCTTTTCCTCTACACCCGTAGGAGTAGCCGGCGCGGGAGGAGGGCTCCAACTCTCCCCATGCTTCTCCTTGCTCTCCTCTCCCTCTGAAGCTGGCTCCTCTTTGGGCACAATCCCAGAGGGCTCTGTGTCCCTCTGGGCGGGTGTAGGCAGTGGAGAGCCAGTCAGCACCGAGCTGGTGGCCTGGTACTGAGAGTGTATGAGCGGCGTGGGTGTGCGGGACTGTTGCTGCGCAGTTTTTGTTTGGCTGTAGTTGCGCTGGGCAGCCATGAAGCTGAGCTCAGGGTCCCGGAGGATATGGTAGTCTGTGCGACTGACGCCGTGCTTGGCGGCGCCGATGAGCAGGTCGCGGTCGTGGGTGCCGGGCTCCCACCAGACGGGAAGGTCAGAGCCCATCTGGCACAGCGACAGGCGCTCGTACAGCAACGTGTGGCGAAGGACCTGCTCCCTCACCTGGCGAAGCAGCTCCACTCTGTAGAGGGTACGAGACGCTCGCTCCTCTGTGATGGGCTGGATGGACAGAGACGGATCCACCGCAGAGTCTAGAGCAAAAGACAGAAAGAAAAGGAAGCAGGCACGAGAGAAAGTATGAGAAACAAATTAAAAGCTGCACTACAGGTAGGCTACAACCCATAGATCTGTTTGTGTCTGGAGTTAAAGCATCACACTGTTTACCTTTCCACAAATGATTAACCTTATCAGCCTCCCTACCTCAGAATACTGCTGAGCCAGCTTGTTTACCAAGGAGCTGCCTACCTCTCTCCAGAATAATAGCATTCACAGTCAGGAATGACCGCAGTGAAAAATGCCTAAAGCATTGTTAACGACATCAACTTGAGACGAGTGTATGTGTGACATCAGGACAAGAGACAGAGCATTATACTCTGTGACTGTATATCAATGCGCAACGAAAGTCAACATGACAGCCGCACATTTCTAAACATGTTTCAAAGACACCAGCTATCATATTAGCGTCATAATATAAACACGCTATTATTTAAAGTAAGCAGCATATTAGAAGTAAGCTAACATTCTAAGCATTAAAATCTAACTCTGTTAGTAAAAAAGGAAACAGAAAACAGAAAAGCATGTTGTGGTAACTTTTACAAAGTTATTAGCAAAACGTTGAGGTTGTCTCCAGTGTGAAGGGTCTTCAATAAAAATGTAGGGTTTGTCTGCACATGTGTGTGTATGTGTGTGTGTGTGTGTGTGTGTGTGTGCACATGCATGTAGACCTCTGACCTCCTTCTTTGGGTGGTAGGCGACACACCCTTCGGCACATGGCGGTGAAAGACCACAGGTACTTCTGCAGGCTCTCGTCAGTCTTCTTGTGCAGCCGAGCCATGGCCCTGAACTTGGTCCAGTCGAAACGGCCGAGGGTTGGGTCAAAAACCACACCGAAAGTGGAGACGACCCGGTAGAAGTCGGCCTCCTCTCGCCTGGTCCATCTGTGGAGAGTGGAACAGATATAGGGGTCAGCAAGTCATCTGAGTCCGTGGTGAGGAATGGTTGTAGAGTATACATTTTTTGGTATAGGTAGAGACAAGTAAGCTCTGCTAAGTTTTAGTTTGCTGTGATATGTTGGCGGGTTGGTTAAGATGTCTGCCTAGTTGTTGAAGCTTTAAATCCCATTACGGACAGTATGGGGGTTAAGCGGGTGAGCCAAAAAGTTAATTTCGGACACTGCATGATATATTTTCTTCCCCAGAATTATTCATTGGAATTAGATCCATTTAATCCTCAACCAATCATCCATCTGATCTGCGGTCTCACCTCTGCTGGCGTTCAATCTTGGCAGCCATCTTGGGGTTGAGGGTGTCGTTGAGGGTGGGGGGCAGTGGGCAGAGCGGTGCGGCCAGCATCATGGGCTGCTGGGTCTGAGTCTGGGCCTGGGTCTGGTGGATGTGCAGGATCTGCCGGCTCTTGGTGAAGCGCTGGGAGGCCGTGATCAGACGCCTCAGCCTGGCTGTCAGCACAGAGGGAGAGGGCCAGTAGGAAGTGTCGCCTTCCATCGCTGGAGCCGCGTCTGGATCAGAGTAAATATACAGTACATACAGCATTCAAATATATGAATATAACAGAATATTTACAGGGTTCCTACACATTTCTACTAATTCAAATCCTTGACTTTTCCGTAACTATTGCATGACAAGTAACAGAACTACTATGACCAAGATTTGTCAGTGTCTATGTTCAACTGTTATAATTTGATGTTGAAATGGCAAATATGAAGAACTTGGCTTATTAGAATTTTCAGGGAATGTGTTATTTTGGTTAATATTACTGCAAATGTAACCAAGCTTGCAGCCAAGCTTGACATTATACACTTGACTAGGTAAGCAAAAGATTATAAACAACTTTCTGTGACATTTCTGAATAAGTTTTGGGTCATTTTACTTGGCTAGGTGCCATGTGTATGGTGCTCTGATGAAGGCTTACATGCTGAAACACGTTAGCCTGATGTTAGCCATTAATAAAATATGGTATAACTGAGATTACGTCTTGTCCCATTTTGTTAACAGGTTTTTGGGAGTGCCACCATTCCCACGTTTTGGCTCATTTGTTCAAAGCAAGTTTTGCATATGTGTAATTTTCTATAACGTTTTCAGACCTCGAAAACATCTTTCAAATTCCATGACTTGTCCGGCTTTCCATGCCTGCGGGAAGCCTGCATTTAAATTCATAATAATGATGATAATCCCCTGTGGATTACAGGAGTCTAATACTCACCTCCAGCGTTGTCAGTCACTACCAAGTCCCCAGGAGAAGAGGCGTCATCCTGCACAAGAGACAATGTGTGTTTATGGAAGGACAAGGCCAATACATTGTACTAAAACCAACAAGATCAGAGTGTCAGACTGTGACGGATCCTATAGCAAATCACAAACTAGCCCAAATATTTGTACCCATAAACAGGGATTCATTTACTAACTCAGTCAGACAGAGTACTTGGAAGGCAATGTGCCCCTCCGCTTCCTACGACCTTACCTCCATATCGTCCTTCAGCAAGGCTGGGGCAGGCTTGTATTCTGGGTCGTCCACATCCCTGCACACACAGATAACAAGTGCCAGTCAGCAGAGGCCAAACAGAGTGACTGGCAGTGCAACACACCCACTCACTTTCAACAACTGCCTCACACAGGAAAGTGCTCTGTGTTTGCTAAATGCAATTGAAAAAATCTGGCTGATTGTGAATAAGGAAGGAAACATTATTGAACGGGTTACTTCCTTTACAAGCAGGATGCCTTACCTAATAACTGCCAGGGTTATGAAAAATTACAATAAACTATATATTGCATAGCAGAAACATAGGAATGGTTAGCCATGGTGTATGTCAGACCTAGATCAAAACTTTTAGTAAAATAAAACTACATGCACTACTTGTTGTAGTGCATGTAAGTTTCAGATGGGTGGGTTTTGCCACATAGGACAATATTATGAGTACCAGAAAGTTAAGAGAACCACAGAAAAGCATTTGAAAATCAACTTTGTATAATTTTTTGTGGTCAACAACTTACCTGAAACTATTTGAAACAATTTGTAAACACCCTCAAGCAGGAATAAAACAAGTGCCAAAAATGATCTGCAACTACTGTTTGCCAGGACTGCTGTTATGTACCCACCCATCCATGAAATCATTGGCTCTCTGTTCGGCAGCGATGGCTTTCTCATCCGGCCGCCCCACACGCTCTAGGAAGCACAGGGCAGGATCTGCACGGATGGTGTTGTACTTCTCATAACCTGTGAGGGCACGGGAGGATAAGCAAACACCAAAGTCGGTAAAGGATAATGCATGGAAACTCTTAGATATGGAACATATGCACAAGCTGGTGGTTTCCCACAACCACTTCATATCTATGGAACACCAGTATGCCACAGAGAGCTATGATAAAATAAAATAAATAAATAAATAAAATAAAATACCTAATTTGAAAAATGTGACACCAACATTATTGGTATCAGAAAATTAAAATAAGTGATGGTACTTTTTATAAGACTTATAATAAGACTTTTACAAACTGGATCATCTATCCTTTAGAGTTACTGAATGATTAACTTTGGGTAATGACTTTTCCCCCTAAAATGGACATATTGTAAAGCGATCTGCAATGGAATTATTGTTATATAATTTGTTATATGAAGCCAGTCATAGCAGGAGTAGGGGTGACTCACCGTGCTTATAGATGCCCAGCAGCAGACACTTGTCAGAGATGGCATCCCACCACAGGGCTGGTAGCTCCGAATGGTCCGGCTCTGGCACCCAGATCTTGATCTCACTGAGGAGGAGGAGGAGATGCGGTCAGATATCAGAGGAGGAACATCTATAGACGTCACAAAGCACTGAGATCCTAGGGTTGAAAACCCAGTTTAGGTTTACACCCAGCTTCTCTGATAGAACACGCTATATGATGTGAGAGTGGCGATTCACTAGACAACATTTGGGACAATGTAGTAAACCTATTCAAATGTTTCCTGGCAATAAGATCTGTGCTTACAGCAGCGGATTTCAATCCTGGTCCTCGGGACCCAGAACCCTGCTGGTTTTAATTCAAGCCATCAAATCAGGGACTATGTTACACCTGGGATGCCAGGGGAAAGCAATTATTTACCAGGTAGGACAGAAAACCAGCAGCACTCTGGGTCCCGAGGACCAGGATTGAGAGACACTACAGTTACAGCAGCAATACTGAGCCAACTCCTGGGACCCCGTTGGCCAAAAACTGGCCCTGTGTGCCACTGCCTCGGGAGAATGCACTGAGGATAGGACACAACCAGGATACTTAAAGCCTCAATGTTTCAATTCCTTCTGGTGTTCTCATGAGAACAAAAACTACATACAATGTTTTGTAGGTGTAAAAAAAAAATATTAATACTAAATTAATGTTATCCAGTAGCAATATATTGTAGGGAATGGGGGAACAACAGGTCCATCTTTGACCAGCAGGTGGTGCTCTACAGCTGTCCTATTCCTTTGGCTGATCAGCTGTTTCTTCCTTCAACAGGTTGCTACCATATGTGCCAATTACCATGCTCACCGTTTCAAACATTTTCTTTACATATGAGACAAATAAGGATGAATGGTTTTGCAAGAAAAACCTATCAGGTAGCTATTTCACCTTGACATGTAAATTGTGCTTTAGTTAGAACCCTGTGTATGTCTATACTATGAGCTTCTGGGGGAAAACCACAAATAAATCCATCCAACCTTCGGGGTTTATCGACTAGATGAATCCAGCTATTCTGTTTTCTAAGCTGTTCAGAAATCCTACAATTATATTAGCTAGAGTGATATGTTGATATGTATGGTCTACTGTCGATCGTGTGTCTTACGTTACTATGTTAGCTGTTGAAATGTCTCCTTGCACCAACGCCACCAATTCCTGTAGATTTATTGTATTTGTTGCACAAAGTGATTCCAAGTCTCCCGTAATCAAGTTGTAGAAAAATCCTCACAATGATACAGGCTATGGGGAAAAAAAGGCTTTGTATTCTTTTCTCAGGCACTCATGTTCAAGGTGAAGTAGTTTGTGTGCAGAGGAGTAGGTCAAAGTTCAGCTCACCTGGAGTCCACGCCGTCTAGTACCTGCTGGGACTGGCTTCCTATCACCTCTTGTTTCAGGTAGTAGAGCATTCTGACCCGGAGCAGCACCCTGCACAGAGAAAACCCACCGGTCACAACAAAGCCCCGGCCACGCACAAACGCTGAGCGAGCAGAACGTGTGCTTTCACACACGCACGCACACCCACACACACACACACGCACGCACGCACACACACACTCTTTCCCACACATACACCGCAACATGTGTTGACCACAATGCAACAATGCACAAAAGTGAATGAGTGACACTAATTCAGCGTCAGTGCTAAATGCATAAAATGGTTTACACGCCAGGCCTGTACTGTACAGTGCCACCATTTCACTACCATACACTCCTAAGCATACACTTCGCTGCTGAGATTGTTAAAGGAGTACCTGTGCAACATGCATGAGAATTTCTTTCTTGTGGTCCTAACTTTTTCAGACAAGGATGTGCTCCTTCGAAAAAACGGCATTATAAAGTCGGGCTGCATGAATGTGGCTAAAATGGTAGACCTGATAATTGATGAGCTGAGGAACAAAATCATTTTAATGCCCTTTTTTACATCTTATATCAACATCTTGACTATTTTCAACAGCAGCACACATTCCAAATGATATTGAGCATTACCGATTATTATTTGTGGACTAACTAAAATGTCAGTGTACGATTATACATCATTAGTGCATATGTGCAGCCCCACCACAGAGCAAGGCACGCTGTACATAACAGCTCATCACAATAGGCCGATGTACAGTATGCCTGATCAGTTGCCTCAATGAATAACTGAATCGCTGAAGGCTACACTAATGTATAGACCTCACAGGGAGTCGGAAGCAGTTGAAAAGCGAGGCTCTGTGGAGTGAGTGAGCACAGAAGAGTCTCTCTCCAGTGATCTAGTGGTCGTGCCCTGGCAGGAGATGAAGGCTGTGAAGTCTCGGCTGACGAGGTAGAGAGAGGCTGACTCACAGGGGAGACATTAGCTCTGTGACGCATGATCACACATCATAGCCAGCAGACTTTGAGGAGAGGCAGAATGAAGTGGTGGGAGCTGTGGTGCGCCTTGAGATTCTGCTTAATGTAGCAGATGTTCTACAGTGAACGCAAAATGATGTCTAATTCCACCATGTGATGTCCGCTGTTGGAGAAATGTGACGCTGACATTTTATGGATTGCTGGCATGGAAGTAAAACTCAGTATTGAGTTTTGTTGACGTTATTGGCTATCGTAAGATTTTTCTTTATAGACTAGTTACATCTCAGAGGATGCCATTCTCGAACATGAGGTAACAATGTTACTTAATTTAAAGATTACTTCTTTAAATTAATGTGCATAATCCCAATTATTACAGCTTTTATACAATGGTAACCAATGTTTATGGACTGTCTGAAAAGTTTTCTCCAAGACAGTATACATGTATAAGAATTAAGAATAAAAAACAGGAGAAAGCAAAAAAAGATGGCCAATTATCTCACTGGATCATTTGTGACTTTGTCTACTCTACTAATACTTGTATGGCATTTATGAACAATCACTGCCTGTGGACCTGTGGCCGGTTCCCTTGGCGAGCCTTCTCTTACAGAGGCTCTTCTCTTTCAACAGCACTGAAAGGGTTGAGGCTCTGAAATATAGGGTACACAGCAGGTATTCCATCTTTCTTATGCTGTAACTCAGCTCAGTATTGTTATAGATGAGCCCAAAACTTTCCCCTGATTCAGTGACATGACCAGGAAAAACTGTAGGGCTCCTAGGTCCGTCTGTCTGTCAGAGTGATGGATGTGTGTCGTGACCAGTCTGGACTTGTAGCTCTGGTCCAAGTGCTGAACTGCCTCCCTCTCCTTCCTCCCCCCTCCTCCCCCCCCTGTGACTGGACCCGCCCAGGAGCAGCTGCTGCTTCCTCTGCCTGTCAGCACGGTCCTTCATCACTCTCTCTCCAAGCCACTGTGTGTGTGTGTGTGTGTGTGTGGTAGGTCTCATACACAAGCTGCAGATCTCGGCACAGTGGATAGGACACATTCTTTCAGAAGCACATAAGCAAGTATGCATGACGCGAGAGGCATGCCCAAAAATTCCTCGTGGTCTACACAGAAAACAATCCATCAGAAACCTACGCCTTCATATTTTCATAACAGGTGCCATCAACAAAATATTTCTGATAAGAGCCCCTAATTTTCCCTTTGAAAATCCCAGTTTTCCAAACCTCAGTATTTAGCCATGGCAGATTTATCAATTGCTGTTGCATCCCTTGACTTTACTGTAGGTTAATATTACTGACTGACATAGACAGTCTGTCTGAAGGACAAGCAATTCACAATTCCAGACATTTTCCAACCATTTTTTTGGTCTGCCAGACATTAAAAGCCCTGCAAGTCGTCAAAATAATTTTCCATACTTTCCTATACTTTCCAGACCCGTGTAGGCGCTCTGTCCTAAATGCACGGCCCGGTTAAGGAAGCCAGTTTCCCCCCCTCCCCCTCACCGCCTCCCCCACCCCGGTCACATTCCAGGCCCGTGGAGTGAAAATGCAGAGGTCAGCAAAGCCTGCTGAGTGTGTGTCCCCATTTGGCCGGCGTGTCACATATCGGACAATCCCTGGCTTCAGCACTACTGGGCCAGGAAACAATGGGGAACTTTCTGTGGAAGCTGCAGCGCTCTGTGTCCAAAGCCCTACAGACACAAGCCCCCCTTTTAAAAAGAGGCAGCCATCATCTATTTGGCTTTATATCTCGACAGCCCATTTTTCGATAGCTCCGATCCCCCCACCACCCCCACCCCCACACCCCAGCCACCACCCCCACACACACCCCCCCACCCCAACCCCCCGCCTCCCCTCTCCCCTGTCTGTAAATAAAAGAGATCTATGACGGCCATTAGCTGGGTTGAAATCTCATTAAGATTCGTATCAGTCAGCTGGTCTCGATGTGATGCACGGCCGTTAATGAATCAGTGAACTGTCGGCTCCAATAGAGGTTTTAGTGCCTCCTAATTACTGTTGTGTGGAGGTGCCAGAGTTAAAATTTGTGCCACGTACAATTATAATTTCATACACTTAGGCTTCATTCTATTAAAAATAAAGCGATGAAATCTGTGCTTGAAGCAAATAATGACCACCTGCCAGTCGCTATAATAGGATAAAGGTTTAAATACAGACACAAACACACACACACACACACACCCACAATGGATACAATGACCTAACAACTTTGTCTTTCAACTATTAACATCGTTTTAGGTAGTCAGGGATATTTAACTAATCTATTGTCTAGGCACTGTGACTTTCATCAATACACTCAGGCACTCAGTGGATGAAAGCATCAGCTAAATTCTATATTAAAATATTATATGTAAGATGTAAACAGAGGACAGCACAGAGCGGAATAAGGAAGTACCCACTTGTTGCAGTGGTGTTTGAGGTGTTTCTTGTAGCCGTCGTCCTGAAGCATGTGCTCAGGATTGTGTTTCCTAAGCCACTCAGCCTTGTGGATGTCAAAAGTGCTGGACTGGGTCTTCATCTTCTTACCCTTCCTGCCCCGCGGGACTGGGGTCGACAAACCTAGTGGTAGAAGGAGAGGTCAAAAGTCATTGTTAGGTGGCGTGGGTCATATGAAATGCAGCTGATAGCTTCGAGCAACAAGTGTGGATACTTTACAGGAAAATCGTAGAAACCGTTAATAGTCTCTCTCTTAACAATATCTCTTTCACTTCATAGCAAAGATCACGTTGAGGTCTGAATCTTGATATCCAAAGTTTCGGTGTTAAATCCTGGTGGACTTAACTCAACTCTGAATAGCAGCCTTCATGCCTGTTTTTATTTATGCCTAAAGTAATAGATCTTCAGATAGGGTTTACCAGTGGTGTAAAAATATGTAGTTTGGATGGGATTCTGTAAGCAGGGGCCAAATGTACTGAGGAAGGCCAAGGGCTGAAACACGTACGTTACTGTTGCTGCTGTGCAAATTAAATACATACTACATGAGTACGGACATTTTTCTATAGTCAAATGTATACCCTACTAGGGTGTTGAACTTTTTTTCCCCTGCTTAGTCCCGCCTCTCCATGTGTATCTACCCCATCACCTTTCCATCTACTTCAACACTGTTTGTGACCACATCTGCAGACTGAGAGTCATAGTCAAATAATATTTTGAGATATCCACTGGATCCGTTGTCATGAAGCCAGTTAAAACCAAACTGGCCATTGCAGCCTAGGATTCCTGAGACTCACCCAGGTGATTCTGCAGCTCCTTGGTGCGTCCGTCCTCAGTGGGGGCGATCAGGTCCCACATGAAGCTTTTGATCTTGTCATCTCCACGGTAATGGACCAGGCAGTAGGACAGCAGGGCCCTGCAGATGGACTCCACGTCCCGCTCTGTCAGCTGCTTCTTAAAACGCCCATGGTTGAGAATATCCTTCCAACGGCCCCACCTGGACCACACAGGGGCAGGACGAGGTCAGAAAAAATGGGTTGAGGCCGACAGCAGCACTTCCTCATGTATGCCATTTGGTGGGCACTTTTACTGTTTTTAGCATTAGCAGCTCCATGAACTTGACCATTAATCCATTAAACACTGACAAGGACACAAAGTGCAACTGAAAATGTACATGATGACAGTCTCGTTTATATACAGTAGTGTATAACTGGCATTGGCATTATATGTTATAGCAATAACACCCAAAGCTCTGCTATGCCTCACACCTAACTGCCATCACCATTGTACACATAATCACAGTAAAGAACATCCTTGTGGGTATTATAGCTTGAACGGTTGCCAATGCGTGTTTACTGTGTGAAAGGTTTTCTCTTACGGTATGTAGTATATATACACGGTACATAAGAGTGACAAACAAGACAAAGCAAGAAAAATCTCAGTTGGAATAACAATCGATAAAACAGCTAGCTGTGCTTTGTCAGTGCACATCCTGTATATATGATGTAAAGTGTTTTTTTTCATATTCTCATATCCTTCTCAGTTGTTGCATAGTTCTTCTCAGTAGTTGCATATATATTGGTATTATTATATTTTTTCCACTTATTTCATACTGCATATATAGATATTTTTGGTATTGGTATTTTCATAGCATGCATATTCTGCATACATTTTTTTGTTATCTCAGTAAGTTGCTGCTGTTATTTTGCACACCCTCTTAATGCTGTAATTTCTACTTTTTCTCATACGTTTCATTCATACAAACATGTTCTAATGTTGAAGTTGTAAGTGGAATGTGTTTCTATGACCCCCATTTGTTATAATGTTATTCATATTCATTTTTTCCTTGCTCTGTCTCATTACAATTTGCTACTGTAACAACCCAGTTTCCCCACAAGGATAATTAAAGTTACATCTTATATCGTCTATGGGAATTATCAGCACGGTTGGAAGGAGTCTTTGACCAATCACACAGCTTGGCTTAAATTAGCTGTTATATAATAGTAATGTAATCATCTTACCCGTATACGAGCAGGTTCTTCTCTACTCTGAAGCACTCTGTGCGTCCGTAGCTGTTGAGGCGGTCGTAGGCTCTCCTGAGCTTGGGTTTGGTGTCATCGCTGTCACTCTCGCCCTCTGAAAGCTCTGCCAACTCGTCCTTGGTGGCGCTGAACGGCCTCGTCTGCTTCCTCACACGAGGGGTGTCGATCACCAAACTGTTCTGTAGAGGGAGGGAAAGGAGGACAAACCAACAGGTTCAATAGAGGGCTTTCAGGTAATGTAACACACGCTCTGGCAGCCATACTGGAGGTCCATCGCTCTTAGCAAGAATGGCTGAGAATAGCTGACTGCATTTCTAAATTAATGACTGAGCCATCTCAACAGTATGGAATGGACATGGTTAATTTCTGTGCTGTTTTTGACCGGGAACTGATGATTTCACCACTGACACATCTGACCAGTTTGGTGTTTGGATAATGTCAGCTTGTTATTTAGCTATCCATAGCATCTGGCCAGCTAACTATCACTGTGTTGACACATTTAATTTGCACATCAGATTACGCTTCATGGCTAGTAGTACCATGTTAACAATAACATTAAGTTGCCTTGCTAAATTAGGCCAGCTGGCAGGTTAGCTAACTAATAATGTCAAAAAGTTCATTGAGATTTTCAGATCTCTCTCTTTTGCTTGCCCTAGTTGTACATTTGGCCATTATTTGCACACACCTAATTCTAAAATAAACCAATCAATTCAACTTCATTTGTGAGTCTTTCATACTGGTCAATGTTGCTGTGTCTTATATGTGCCTGCATTCTGCCGATTTAAATTCTGGGACAATATTGAACTGAATTTGAAAATCCACTGTGTAAACAGACATGTAAATAGCTTAAGTTGCTTCTCAGAAAGAATAGACAGCTGCCTTGAACAAATGTTTGAAAAATCACTACATATCTTATGTAACTAAATTATTTTACATAACCCAGGCTATACTACTTGGGCGGCTTTCGTCGTAGTGAGGCTAGCCAGTAGCATTGGTACTCACTGTAAATTACTGTATGTTTCTGTGTGTCAGTGACTACTACTACATCAACAACTACTAGAACCTGTACTACTACCACAACTAGTACAACTACAACTACTGCCACTTCTACAACTACTACTTCTACCACTCTTACTTCTACTAAAACAATGGACTGTGGAGTACTTACTCTGCCATTGACCATGTCCACATCAATCTCAGCCTTTTTGGCCCACTTGTCCCAGAAGTTGGGGTCATCCAGAGAGATGTCTGTGCGGTTTCCGGACGCCACAAAACTGGCCTGAAAGCAGACATCAGGATCATATCAAACCATAATCACATTTGCCATTCCCTGTATCCACTTAACGGGACAAGAGCCTCTCCTGGCCAGCAGATCAAAAACAGCCAATGACTTGTGAGATGTCAAACTACAAGTGGAAGGCTGTGTGTGTGCATTTGTGTACAGGGAATTTGCATGCGACAAAGTTTTCAATTAAATCACTTTCTAGACATTATTGATAAAATTATCCAAGGATTAACACAATTTTTATAGTCTGATTATTGTTAGTTTCATGCACTGGCAGCATTACAGAAAGAAAAGCGAAGGCATAGTGATGTGGTGGCAAATAATGTAGCTAAGCTAAAATAGATATCTAAATACAGTTTATGGCCAAGTATCAAATGTGGCAGAGGGGTTGGTATCAGTGCCAATTTCTGTTAAGGATCTGTACATTTCTGATTTTCCAAGAGCATCCAAATGTTTCCAAGATATTTTTTTTAATTTAAGTAATTCCCCTTCTATCTTCTGTGCCCGGAAAATCAGTCTTTAAATTTCCTGGTTTTCAAGAATGTGCTGGAACCCACTCTCACTCTCTGGGGTTATGATTGTGTGTGCGTGTGTGTGAGTGTGTGTGTGCATATTTGTGTGTATTTTAGCAACCTTAGCAAAGGTAGAGCCCCGTCCCTCAGACTCAATGGTGATGGTCTTTGTCCTGCGCTGGAGGATCTGGTCGATGTCCTCTTCACAGAACTTGGCCCCTTCATCCTCCTCATCCATGATGGCCCCATAGGCGCCCCGCCGCAACAGGTCCTCAATCTCCTTTTTAGACAGCTGCTGCTGCACCGCCTGGAGAGTAAGGAGAGGGGAAAGTGGACAGTAGTTAGATTACATCGCTGGCTAAGAGGGGCATTAAAAACAACAACAAAAAAAGCTTTGATTAGGAGAAGCAGGGTAGCGTAGTAGGGAGCAGGGAAACTGTTCTTTAACCTGAGGACCGAGGTTCAAGCCCCTGTGTCAGCAATCATGTGCTTGAGCAAGACACTGAAGCCCTACCAGCTGCAGGGATGCTGATCTGTAGCTGACCCTGACCTCTGACCTTCCAGTGGAGGGGGGGCAAGAGAAAAGAGAATTTCTTTATTCATTCAATCTTTATTTAGTTCTCGGAAAACACATTGAGGGATGGAGTGCTCTTTTTCGATGCTGCCGAGATTACAAATGGGTAAAACAAAACTTAAAACAAGAGTTACCCAGAGTTAAAATCAAGGCCTAAAATGATCCAGATTTAACGAGGATGCCATTTAAAAGCAGATCATCCTTCCTATTGAAAACAGAGATAACAGAAACTAAAAGGGCATCAATCAAAGCAATGACCATCAAAACTAACAAGAGTTGGAATCACTGACTAAGTGTCCCAAGGATACAATCAAGCTGAGTTTCAACAGACATTGTAGGTCATTCCAGATCTGAGGGGCACAAAATTACCCAAGACCGTACTAACTCAAGAAACCTGGAGCACTAATCAGTCCTGTGAGTGAGTGTGGTATGCCCCAGTATCCCAGTGTAAGTGATGTAAGGTAGGACAGCAATTTGGAGAGGAGAGCTTTGCAAATAAACAAGTACTAATGCTGGTCTCTCCTTACAGAGAGAGGGGCCAGCCAACTTTTTTATACAATATACAGTGATGAGTACCATAACTGTCGCCAGTAATAAATCTCAGAGCAGAATGGTATACTGCATCCAACGGCCTAAGAGTTGTTGGCTGCATTTCTGTAAATAACATCACTATAATCCAAAACAGAGAGAAAAAGTGCTTCGACAAGCCTCTTTCTTGTATTGAAAGAAAAGAAGGCTTTGTTTCTGTGCAAGTAGCCAAGTTTCATCTGCAAATTTTTGTAAAGTAGTCAGCATGAGTTTTAAACGTAAATTTGTCATTTATCAATATGCCTAGGTATTTAAAATGAGGAACTCTCTCGATATGAGTACCATTTATAGTGTAAATCTGAAGACTGTTGTAATCAATCCTTTTGGCTCTGGAGAATAGTATATATTTAGTCTTGACTGACAAGTGCCTTTTGCAGCAGAAGGCATGTTGCAGATTTTCTGTGGCCAATTGTACAGAGTTAGAGAAACAATAAAGAATAGCAACATCAGCGTAAAGATGGACATTACATTCTTTTAAAGACCTGACAATATCATTAATATAAATGTTGAACAGAACAGGACCAAGGATTGAACCTTGCGGAACACATTTTGTTATCTGCAAGAACTCTGATTGAACATCACTCACTTTCACACACTGATATCTGTCAGACAGATAACTATGAACCCAACTACAGGCAACAGAATCTACTCCAATATGTAATAATATATGTAGTAGTAGGGAATGACCGACTGTGTCAAAAGCCTTAGAAAGGTCAGCAAAAAGGGCAGCACACTGTTGTCCATTGTCCAAAGCAATGCCATTTAAGACTACAGAAGTGGCAGAAACAGTGCCATGCTTAGCCCTGAAGCCAGACTGATAGGGGCTCAACCCTGCAAAGGGTCTGCAAAGAAATGCATTCACCGAGTGATTCCAAGATTTTAGTCAGACAAGACAGCTTAGAAATAGGGCGATAGTTGTTAGGATCTTATGGGGATCAATAAAGTATTACATTAATATCATTATTATTATTTATCCGGGACAGTTCCTTGGACAGCATGATCATTCACATTCATACAGTTACACACATTCATACAGGGAACTGCCCAGTATAAAAAGTCTTCTACTGCTGGCTACTGAACAGCATCACTGAAGCAGTTGAGGGTTAAGCATCTTGCTAAATGGCACCTCAACAGTAGATAGTGAGGGAGGGGGTAGTGTTGATCATTCACTTTCGCCCCATCTAAATTTTCCCAGCCGGTCCGAAGATTCTCTAAGCTTCAGGTTACCCCTGCCCCCCCACTGAGGCTAAAGATATTCTAAAATGGAATTGAGCTGTCAACACATTGCAAAGTCTTTGCTGCATATGGAACAAGACACATACATACAAGACAAGGACATCAAGAACAACAAACCTAACAATGTTCACAGAAATAGCCTGCTCAACTACCCCAGCTCATTTCACTGATTAGCACATCTTCAAGCAGAGGAGGAGCAACTAATTAGTGTAATCAGGTGTAGTGTTTGGTTGGAAGGGAAGCCTGCATACTCTTGGCCCTCCATGGCACATGATTGGACACCACTGCCACTTGGACACATACACACACAGAGCACAGTGTGTGAACTACTGCTGAACCAGATCACATGTTGGAGTGTTTAAAATTTTAAGATCAGCAGCCCGGTATCTGACCTCGATAGTTGAGCATGCAGATGCCACCGATGTGTTCAGTCAAATGTGGAGAATTGCTAATAGCTCAGCCTCCTTGGCGTTCAGCTAATTCTCAGAAGGCGCCAACTGCAGCCAAAGATCCACCTACACACTTCACACTCTGTTGACACACTCCCTCACAAAGAGATTAGACACTAATAGGGTCGGTTACACTGTAACCAATGGGTCTGTTGCCTTTAAACTAAAAAGTTTAAGAGTGAGCTTCTTTGTGAAAACTTCCTTTCCTTGGCCACTTCTCTTTCTGTGTTGCCTGTCATCGGCTGCAGTGTTTCTGTGTGTGCAATAATGTCATTCACGACCCACAATTTAATAATTTGCTTCCGTTTACGCTCAAACCTGAAACCTCCTTTCTAGCATTTAGAAGAAAATTCAAAACATCAGTTGTTTCTCTTTTTTCACAACTTCTTACACTATAACTCTAACAAAATCACAATCTCAATTTTGTGTCAGTGGGCATAAGAAACAGGGTCATTTGCTCGTCTGATAATCTTTGTATTAGACATTTCAAAACAACTGTTTTAGTCATTTGCCAAACAGAGACTTAATTAGACCTGCTGTTGTCCCAGGTTGCATTTGCACTTCACGGCATTCTCTTATTCAAGCTGTGATAACACAGTCATTTCCTGATAACAAAGCTAATAAAGGGATTTCTGACCATTTCTCATTGCCCCAGGATTATATTGTAGTCTACACCATTGAACAATGAAAAACAATCAAATGATATTCTGGACAATATGTTAAGTTATCAAAAGTTATCTTAAAAACAATTATTAAATAATTCCTGAATGCTTCAAATTATCATATAATCTTGATAAGGTGATTTCCCTGGGTTGTGAGAAGGAAAAATACTAGACTAGCCAGACCTCAATTTCCTAACTGGATTTGAAGATTTTGGTCACTGTTCAATATGCTGAGTGGCTGGGTAAGGGGGTGGCCACACTGATCTGATGAGATGATGAGAATTTTTGACTAAGTTGACGTTGAGTTGTTTTGGAAGTGAACATGGTGGGCGTGGCAGACGTACAGTAAGAGCAAACCTACAATCATCCCAATGTTATGCCTGGCTGTCTCCATTTTATCTTTGTTTTTGTAATCCTTTGATGACGAGTCGTACAACAACGTGGTGTACACTGCATTCATTCTAGCCATCTCTCTCTAAAGCTGAAGATTATACTTCACAACAACAAATATCCCAACATATCAACTGACAGTGGGTCTACAGCAACATAAAATGTGTGGTCAACTCCGTAGGGACCATGTAGACTCACCCCTCCTCCTGCGCCTCCTCCTCCCAGGCTATTCTCTCGGCCACTCATGCTCTGCAGCACTGCCTTGTCCAAGCCCAGCTTGAGGCTGGCACGATCAAACATCTCCCGCTCGTACGAGTTCCTGGTGATCAGCCGGTACACCTTCACCGCCTTGTTCTGACCGATCCGGTGGCAGCGAGCCTGGGCCTGTGAACAGCAGAAAACACTGAGTTCCGTGCCCTAGACTAGAACAAGTGAAGAGGTTTCGTTCTTGAACAAGATATCCGCAGTTTGACTCAAGTGACACCTCCTCTTACAAAATGACTGATGGCACAAAGCTATAAAACAAAACAAATTATATTCGTTTTTGTTTATGTTAATAGGTAGCTTTGAATGATACATTCATTTCACGTTTACAGATTGGATCATCTCTATTTTAGAGATATTTAATTAACTTCAGGTAATGATCTTTGTTTCCCCAAAAGAGACCTATAGTGTTTTGGCAATGAACTCCTTAAATATTATTCCGGTTAATTGATTGAATCAATCTTTTAATCTATAAAAATACAGACATCTTCACCAAAATAAATAAACAGCACCTTACATTAAATACATAAAATACCAGGATAACATACAAAAGCTCCTAAATCAGTGTGGTTGCTATAGTAGACAGCTGCTACACCCTTTGCAGCAAAGGGAGAGACATACAGTATAGCAACAATTATGTGGGATTGGCTGCTGATGGGAAATGTCACCCATAAATTCAGCTGCTGCCAAGTTTTTTGAGCTAAAAAAAATGAGGAAATGAAGCGTAATCCCACAGTTAATACCAGCTGGCCATAGAAAATGAATTGAGTTGACTTGAGTGAAATGAATTGAGTTGCTTGTGGTGTGAATGCTACTGAAGGCTTATTTCCCTTATGGACATCTAAGGAAATAGTAGTAGTGTGGTAATAACAGCAGTGTGAATGGTGGCTATTTTGCATGTATTGACATACAGTCTATGCTTAGGTCATTGCTATTAAGTCCCATGACCGATAAAATCCTTGAGAACCAATACAAAGTTCAACGCCTACCTAATGTCAAACCAACACCTGTAAGATCTGACCAAATTAACCAAAAAGGAGATTACACAAAGCAATTTTTTGGGAGCTATTTGGATTCTCCTCAGTAAAAAGCAAGATTCAGCAGAAGACCAACTAAAATCTCACAAGAAACTGAATAACGGAAAGACCATGTGTCAATATTGCATACATTTTACTGTTAATATTTGAACTTCAGTTTAATTTGACTCATTTCAGTCAATTCATAGTTGAATCTGTTAATTTTGATGAAACTGACAGCACTATTAGACACATGTAGCGTAGGTGTAATGTTGGCGTAATATCATTCATTTAGGTGCAGCATACATATATCATTCATGTAGCATTGGCTAACAGTGTAAATGACACCTGTGCCACACTAGATTTATTTTGTACACATTTATGCATTAAAGGATATAACAGAATTGTCAAATATACTTGAGAATGATTCACCAAGCTTGCCAAGACCCTAAGGAAAGTTTCTGATGTCCAAGCCAAGGCTTTCTATTTGTGCATGGCCTCTGGAGTGGACACAGGCTAAAGCGTAGTGTAGTGCAGATGCTCCAGGTAGGCGTTGCATGGTTACTGGTTCTCTGGGATAATAGTAGAAATCCATCTTCACACATTGTATCCATTGCGTGTGTGTGCCCTATGTGTGTGTGTGTGTGTGTGTGTGTGTGTGTGTATGTCCTACCTGCAGGTCGTTCTGAGGGTTCCAGTCGGAGTCAAAGATGATGCAGGTGTCTGCTGCTGTGAGGTTGATTCCCAGGCCGCCAGCCCTTGTACACAGGAGGAAAACAAAGCGGTCCGAGTCGGGCTTGCTGAAGCGGTCGATGGCTGCCTGCCGCAGATTCCCCCGCACACGCCCATCTATCCGCTCATACAGGTACCTGCAACACAAAAGAATGTACAATTGTAACTGTGCAGCACAATAACATATCAAAACATATATAGTGGCATATCTGTAAGACACTGAACAATAAGCTTGAGGCACAAACGATTCATATACGAGAGACTAAATAAAAAGCTTGCAGTATAACATACATATCAAACAAATACACATCAGATACACATACACAACAGGCTAGGTTTACTGTATTATGGGTTAAAGAAATATATTGCTTCATATAACTACAGTCTGGATCTTGGAACTTATAAAAGCTAATAATTACTAAAGATGAAATTTGGAATTTATTTAAACATTTAAATTTTGGGTATATTCACATTTTCTTGAAGAGTTGGATTCAGAGTTAGGTGGAAAATAAGCTTTTTATGACCATCATAACTCAAATACCGGTCTGTCGTACTCCAGCGTTTACACATATTCCAAATGTAAAGAAACGTTTCACAGCCCCAAAATAATCAAATGTGTAATGACTAATGTTTGGCTGTCACATACTGTATCAAAAGCTCAGGCAATCCATCCCTCCATCCATTTTCCATACCCGCTGAGTGGGGAGACAGGGTTACAAGAGAGGGAGCTATACTGCAATTATGGAGTGGGCCTTTAACACAATATTCACCCAATCCTCCAGTATTATTTTCCTTCCCTTCTAGGCCTTTGAAATTCCCTGCTTAAAGATAGCGCTGTTCCCTCAAGGACTGGTCATGCTCCTAGCTTTCCCCTAGCCCTTCCTCATCTTCCTCCCACACTCCGACCCCCCCGCCCTCCCTGGGGTGATCCACCTCCAGTCAGGAGCAACCCTGCAGAAACACCCCGCCCGTCTGATGTGGTGGAGCCCTGAGGGTGTCTGTAACCTGCTGCTGAACCCAGTCTGAGCCCTGCGCCGCACAGCGCCTCACATGTTTACACTGGTTTAGGGTTTGCTCCGGCTGCTGGGGGGAAGCCGGAAGAAACAGAGAGAGACACCAAAGAGAGTGATAAGAGTGAAAGAGAAAAGAGAGAGTGATAGGGACAGAATGAAAACAAAGAGAGATGAAGAGAGCGAGAGAGATAGCGAGAGTTATCCTACAAATTTATATTAATTACCTAACCCCTAATTCTAATCTTATCTGCAATTATGACATTCCTAACCATAAATCTAATCTTAAACCTAACCTTAACCCTATGAGTAACCTTTTCCCCAGGGCTGTCTGGCTAAAATGTCCTGACAAGGCACTACTTTCCAGGTTTTTAATGGGGCTTTTGGACACCCTACAAGACATCAAAGACACAGACAAAGACACACACACACCGTGGGAATCAGCAAGGGAGCTGGAGACTCACAGTTTGATTTTTAAGGTCAAAATTCATTTCAATTTCAATTTCAATATCAACTTGACAGACTGGTATTTTGTGCACTTTTCCTGCAGTAAACAACTGAATACTTCTAATCACATTTGTGTGATTTGTCAAAATTGACGCCATTGTTTTTTGAAAAACAAAAAAAGATTATCTGAGAATATGAAGAACTTCAATGGCCCACAAAACTACTTGCTGGTACCTGGTCGTAAAAAACAAACAAAAAAAACCCAAAAAACTTGTTTACTTATACTTTCGGCTCTGGAAACCATTTCATAGATGGATTTTTTTTGTGATAACACTAGAGGCTGCAGTAATTTTAGGAAAATGTGATATATTAGCGAGAATGGAGGAAAATACACAAGGGAATGTGTGTGTGCGTGTGTTGGGGTGGGGTGGGGGGGGGGTGTAACTGTGAAGAGTTCCACTGAATGCTGAATTAACCTGGTAAGTATGTGAAGGGCAAATGGAAGACAGGAGATTAACTTATGCATGTAGAATCAGTTTCAGGATTTCAAAAAGAGATATATAACAACAAGCTTTATATAATCATCAGCACACTCCCACCCATCCTTTAACAGGACGGTTTGTAAACCAGGGTATTACAGGTAGCTTCCATTTTAAGTTAAATACAAATGCTTTCCTCTTGCTGTTCTCTGTGCTTTGTCCGAGAGGGGAATTCTCTAAAAACCCGGATGAAAAACTGCCATATAAGCAAAGTGGGGTCCATTCAAACTTGCATGAAGCAAGGGAGACTTCATTCCCTTAATCCCTGCAACCTTCCAGCATGAAGTGTATCCCACAATCCAACACTCCACAAGCTATCCCGCTGATTCAAGCAAGCAAATCAATTGTGTGCATTGATTTGTAGTGCATAAAAATATAAGGTTCCATATTGCTGTTATCATGTGAAAACCAATTGTGGTGATTTTCATGTGTTGAAGGATTACATGCTCCTCTATGGGTTGAGAAAATTCTACCACTCTTGGTCTTATGAAACGCTTTCAAGCCCCATTGGATAAACTCACAAATGCATGGTGGTCAAGCAGAAAATAAGGTTGTTTTGCTTAAGCCCTGAAAAGTTGACATTTGCAGATACAAGGTTTTCACCAGACAGTGACACTATGCAAGCTCCTTTCTAATTTTATCGTTATGTTTTCTATATTTCAGATAGATGCCTTTCTTGTCTTTGTAGTGGATGTTTTATATCAACTGATTTATTGCACATTATGAGTGGGCTGACTGTGAAGATATAATACATCAAATAATACAATTCTATTAGAAATGATCTTTAGTAATTCATATTAATATTCACTGGATCATCCGGGGTTAAAATACAGATTATGTTAATACATTTTTCTGCTGTTGCTATGGCAAAGGAAGAAGAGGTTGCCATGGCCATGTCAGCTAAGAGGACTATGATTAGCCATGTAGGCGGCAGAGGTTCAATCCCCGTTACAGTCAATGTGTGCATTCCCATGTAAAGTTTCCCTGAGCAAGACACTGTTCCAGCATGGCTAAACCCCTCTGATGAAAAGCATAAGTGTATAAGTGTCTCAGAAATATGTGAAGACACAACTTCCTAATTATCCTGTATGCAATAAGGTAATTAAAGAGCTACAAATAGTGGCCTCTTCCCTAGAACATGTGTTCTTACAGAGAAGAACAGAAGGGCTTACTTGTTGCCATGTCAGAACATCATGAGCAGAGGGCTCCCTAAAGGGGAGAGAGGCAGAGGGAGTGCTGAAGTGGAATTGAACCCCTGACTAATATCACGAATGAGGAAGAGTTTTGGTATAGTCTTCCTCTGCTCCTGCAATGTCGTCTTGATCACCTCTCAGCACCGGGCAACATTATGTTGCAGCTGGGTTTAAATGCTTCCCTTTTTCCACCAGGGAGTCATGCTGGCAAGATTTAGTGCTTCCTTTCAATCATGCAGAATCTAATAAAGCCAGAGGATGGGAGTGATTCAACATTACTGAGCAGCAGTAAGCAAACAGCAGATAGTTCAGTAAGAAAAAAAAAATCTTGGGACCTCAGTAACAAATCCTCTCTGGAGCCCGAGTCGATTTTCCTCCCTACATGCCCTACGGCAGAAACCGTATTAGAAATTCAACCCATTGACAGGCAGACAGGAAAAGGTTACTACATACTTTCCATTTCAAGATTCTATACTCTTTCCGGACCTTGATTTCTTTGCTGCATTTGACAATTTGCCTGGTGTTCAATATGATGTATGCTGATACTGGATGGGTAATATAGAGGCCATATCACTATATTGCTGAATTATTCTTTTCAACAACAAATATCAAAATGACAATGGGTGTACAAACTACATAAAATATTTTCCAGCCTATTCTTGCGATACATAAACTCTGATTTTGATAATGATAATGTAGATAGAGATCATTTTCCATACTTTTCCAGACTTGTGTAGGAACCATGTAAAGGCAGAGCAATAAACAGTGAATCCATCACCATCCATCTTCATTACCTTCTCTGAATGAGGTAGTCCTCCAGGATGTCCAGGCAGCGCACCATCTGGGAGAAGATGAGCACCTTGTGCCCCCCGGCCTTCATCTTAGGCAGCAGTTTGTCAATGAGGACCAGTTTCCCGGCGGACTGCACCATGGCCTGCAGGTGGAAGTCCATGGCAGTGGGGCTGTACACCTCCCGGAAGTCCTCCAGGATCTTCTCTTCTGCCCCTGAAGTAGTAAAGACATGGGCATGTTAGCGATGATGTTGCCCTCTTACTATGTGTTTTCTCCTGGACCAAGACTGTATTGCCTCCTATGGGAACCTTCATACAGCAAGGCAAACAAATCAATATATACTCACAGTAAACATTTATACACAAACATAGAGACGTTAATATGAACACAAAATAGAGCAGAAAAGCCAATGACCAGGTACGTGGAGAGTATGTTTAACAGGTTTACAGTATGTGGGACAAACAAAAACTTAAATCTGACTTAGTCTATGGTTGCCTGAACCTATGACCAGAAAGGAGAAGCTCAAATTCACCCTATATAGGGGGACAAGGGCAATATATGATGCACTAGGCTTTAGGCAGGACCTGTCTTACACAGACATCCACAGAGGGTGAGGTTTTGTCTTCTGAGATCCAATCATCTTTTTTGCTACTCGACCTGGTCCATAATACAAGAGTGAACAGAATTTGTCTAGTGCAGTTCACAGCTCATCATTCAGTAACTCTAAAATATAGAGGATGCTAATATGTTACAGTGTTTGTGAACCAATCATTTAAGTTACCAACTATTCTTTAAAAAGTATCAGGATTTGTTTCAATTCTGTGCTATCAATCATTCTGCGAGAGGAGATGTCACTTTTTCCAGTGGAGAGAGTATTCCATTTTGGAAATAAACTCTTCATTTCCTGCACTCTCGTATCCAAAATAGATAAAGTAGCAGAAGCAGGGTTCAGTGACTTGCTCAAGGACATTTTAACAAGGCGGATGCTTGCTGATATAGCTAGTGAGCAGAAGAGAGCAGAGGGCCATGTGGTCGAAAAGCACCGTAAGCGAACAGCGTCACCGTCTCAGCACAGTTCACTCTCCTCTTCCCCCAGGCAGCTGTGTGTGACCACATTCTCTCTGATGTGTGTGACAACTGGCTTAGTCACACCTTCCACATACCACGTCACAGTGTTGCCTTTCCACTTACAAACACTCATGGAAACAAGGAGCACACAATGTGTCTGACCTACTAACACACAGTTATAGCGGCAATCAATAGCATGCTGCAACCATCTTGGGAACAGTGCCACTCATTTACCAAGCTGGACCCCCGCCCCCGACCCAGGGCGTATCACTTCATGATAAGTAGGGGAGGCCAGGGCTAGTTGTCCCACTTTTTGCTGTCATGTGGATTTCTCAGAGTCAGTGTATGTCAAATAAGTGATGTTAACATCATCAGAAAGCCTAAAGCCTTGGGTTGAAAAGGATATCTCTTTTATACTTTAAGGATATTTTGACAAATATTTATTAAATATCAAAGACAGTCTGACACAATGTCACAAATGTCTAGCCTCGACTGTGGGGTTGGTTGTCCCTATATTTTTAAATGGTACTCTGACCTATAAAAAAAATACTCTCACTTGAAGGTTTTGTGGCTCATCAAAAAAATGACTAGATGGGTATGCTCACAACAAAAAGGGGCATTTTTGGTATGAACAGTATTACAAAGCGCTCTCTAGTGTGGCAGTAATAAGCACTTTGACATCCAACCCCTGTGGACAATCAGCCCCGGTCTCCCATATTCTTCATATTTTGACCTTTCATACTGCCATACCAAAACAAAGCAAAGCGATTTAACATCATGCAACTGTAATTCAGTATAAGTGAATGCCATGGATGGGAAAGCACTATGGGGATAGTAAAGTCAAGTATCTTAGACAAGCGCATGTTTGATTGGATAGGCAATGGCATCATCATCTGTTCCCGCAGTCTCCCCTTGATGAAGGAATTCTGTCAACACTAGTTTAGCCAAGTCCACTACATATTCTCTGTTAGTATCATATTAGGGCAAAATACAAGAGCAAAACTATACTGTCCACTCATGTGGAGATCAGGGCTCTACTGATGCATTTTCCCAAGCAGCATTATGCAAAATAACTATTTTTTCTCTGAATCTGAATCTCACCTTTTTTATGCTACAAAAATATATTGCAGAACTCTAGAAATTTGCCTCTGGCAACACTGTGGTTGAATTAAACAAGAAACGAAACAAATACGCAATAAGCCATCACAAGACACAAGAAGAGCACAACACAGCTTCAGTGCATGTGTAACTATGCAATCTCTGGTGGAAAGGTAGAGATCTGCATGGCCTACTTAAGACAATTTTATCAATACACAGAATCTGATGTAACAATCCCTTGCACTAGCAAACTAGAGTGAGCACCTACATTTGCTAAATTTGGCGTCAGAACTACCCCCCTCTGACCTGCTCTCAGCACTGATCAGAACTACACTCATCTGCACTTAGACTTATAAAGTGACACTTGTTTAGAACTAGCCTACCTTTGATGAGGTAGGGGTGGTTGCAGCACTTTCGCAGCTCCATCATGGTGTTGACCAGGTTGGGCACATTGGCCTGGCCGGCACCTTTGGCCAGGAAGGAAAAGTTCTTCTCCAGGATGGCGCGGTAGTATTTCTTCTGTATGTTGGTCAGCTCCACCTCGATGATGGTCTCCTCTTTAGGAGCCAGCTTCTTCTCCACATCCTCCTTCAACCGACGCAGCATCATGGGCTTTAGGATGCCTTGGAGCTTCTGGACCTGGGGGTCGCAAAGATGACAAGACACGCATTGGCCAGTTGTCAACAGCATGGCTACTGCAAGTCAAGGGCTCTGTGGTGTCGAAGGGGTGTGGAGTGCAGGATGCTTTGAGCTTCTGACAGAAGTCTCGGTTTAAATCCAGTATCAACATCCACACAGTCACAAGATATCAACCCCTCTCATGAAACTAATGGGCACACACTTGACCCCAGCTTGTAGAGTCACATCCAAAGCACATATGATCCTGCCCCTTTAAGATGCCCAGTCCTCATGGGCTTACAAGACACTATTTTGCAGTGAGGTAAAAAAAAACATGTTTGGATCACCAGTGAACCAAATCTAAACCACTATTTTGCATTTTTAATAGCCTGTCATGACACTAGCCGTGTTGACAGTCGACTATCTCTTCTATCAACAAACTGTAAAATCCTGAGAATGAATAACATTGTAACACTAACAGGCCTAAAGAGAGACTGGTAGCATGGTTAGCGAGTTAGCTGCACCCCACAAGATCCAGATGGCCCATGTAGACTTACTGTAAGTAGATTCATCATGTATACAGGTTCTGGTCTAACATCAGTTAGGTTGTGCGTCTGCTGTGAACCTCTCTTCACAGTGCTGGCTTCTTTTTCTGCTCATTTCCAATGCAAAAGATTGCATGTTTCCAATGGCACTAAGAGCTTAACATGATTGCTTGCGTGTAGTGTCAAGCAATAATTGTTACAAATATTTAAACTTTCTGCAGATGAGTGCCACACTTCAAAGAGGTTTTCAATAGTCTTCCCCCAAGCATATGTTGAATGCTATTTGCTAAAAAAAGAGGTGCCCAGGTGGACACCTGGGCTTATAACAGCAATATGTGGCAGGGGAAGTAAAAAGCCTTCTTCTTGTGAGCAGTGGTGTCAATACATATTTCAGCAACAAGTAGCATAATGCCCACATTATCTGATATCATTAGCCACCATATGTTGGTCATGTATGTGTGCTGTGCAAAATGTCAATGTGACCTAGTTAGAAAGGAGCACCACTTCAAGAGTTCCATCTGTACCAATAGGACCTTTAGCTCCACGCACCAAGCAAACACCAGGTGCGGTGGTGTTTAAAAACAAACACGCCTGTCCCTTGATACAGTGCACACACCAAATGGGGGCACCTGCATATCACTGGGTCCATAGCATAGCATTGGGATTTGTTATACTAACTAGTCTTTAAAGATACAATCTGAAATTGATTTGAGTGTCTAAACGTAGATATCTTTGCATATGTCCTTGACGACTTGCCTGTAGATGGAAGCCTTATCTTTGAACTTCATCAGTCAATATACATGTATGTTTTACTCCATTGTGTAAATGTTACAAATGTAAACAACCTTTTGACAGCCACAAGCTACATGTGAAACTAATTTAGCTGTCACATAGCATCAATCATTGCATCAACTACTCAGACAATACACTTCAGAGTGAAAAAAATGTCTTCAATCCAATAAATCATTGCATAAATATATTAAGTGCTGGGACAACAGAATGTCATACTTCAATTACCGAATGGGCTTTTAGGTATCTACTTTTGTACCAGTGCTTTTTCTTTCTTTAGCTGGGCAAGGTGACTGTAAGCATGACAGCAACGGTGTGTATTCAGAGGTGAGGGGTGGTAGTTACAATGATACATACACACCTAGGAGCTATAAAGCCAGTATAACCACAGTCTAGTACCAATGACCAATAAACAGCTCCACTGGAGCAGCTGGGGGTTAAATGTCTTGCTGCAGGACATGTGAACATAGTGGTTTAGGGTGGGGGAGTACTTCATTCCAATTTTTCCCACCAGTCCAGGGCCTCTGTAATGTCCAAGCTACTACTGGCTAAATAAATATATGTATGGTGGTTTGGATGGGAAGCTATGAGCGGTGGAGTATGTGTGTACCCTACTTGAATAATTTTCATTCAATTTTGTTTTTACCATAACTGCATACATTCACCTTAACTATGCACAGCATTTTGTACGTTTTACATGAATAGTATTTTTCCCTCATGTTCCTCACGCTTCTGCCTCTCTGTACGTATTCTTTCCCCAATTGTCCATTAACGTGAGGTAAACAGCAACGGAAGCTCAAACTACTGTCTGGCCAGTGATCAGATCACATCGGGATTCCTGAATTTTTATTATCTGTTCACACTGAAATGTGTTATGCATCTCCTCCTTGTATTCCCCAGGCTCACCTGCTCCTCAGTCTTGAGGTCTCCAAACTCCTGCATGAAGGTGTTCTCCGAGGGGAAGCGTGCCGGCTCCAGGAAGTGGAGCAGGCTGAACAGCTCCTCCACTGTGTTCTGGAGAGGAGTGCCCGTCAGCAGGACCTTGTGCTCCTGGAACAGGACAGGAGGCATAGAGAGAGAGAGTGTCAGAGAGACTCATTTGCCAAAATATTTGCAATTATTGGATTATAATTATAATTTTTTTTTTATTGCATTTCATGGGATATCTGCTTTATTAGACAAGATACAGTAGACAGGAATGATTGGAGGAAAAGCTATTGACAAAGATCATAAGATTTCAATGATATTTAATGAAATTGGGTGCAACTGAATTCAAACCCACAACAGTATGTAACAGCATGTAGCTTTGCGCACTGAGCCAACAAGACACCGCTGAATTTTAAGTCTTCTATGCACTTAGAGAAGGACAAATTCAATAAGGATGGAAGCGTTTCTGAAAGCTGCCCTGTGCCTGGTTTAAAAATTCTAAAAAGTATGAGAAGTCAAAAAACTTAAGATACAGTTGTAGTCCTGAATAAATAAAGCGTTCCAAGATGAAAACTGGATCCCTGCCACACTGTTTGAAGCTAGAATGTTTCAAGTATTTTCAAGTGAAATTTGAATGAAATTAAATGAATTTTTAAACTACATCGTGCAGCTTTAACTATGCGCAGCACTGTGCACATTTTAAATGAGTTTTAATAGCGGTTTCTCCCTCTAGGCCGATAGTGTATGTACCAGGCTCATGAGCTTGAAGCCCTCTAGCAGCTTGCAGTTCTTGTTCTTGAGGCGGTGGGCCTCATCGATGATCACGCAGCGCCACTCTATGGCGTTGAGCTCGGGACAGCCTCCCAGGATCATCTCAAAGGTGGTGATGACAGCCTGGAACCTGTAGGCGCCGCGCAACACACGGCCCTTGAGACAAAAGAGGACAGATATGGGACAAATTGAGTCAAGTTTGTTTATAAGGCATTCAGAAAACAGGTATTCTCAACTTTCAGAAATGAGGCTAGAGGTTTTCTCTGTTATTGTGTGCGCACTTGCCCAATAAAGGCTATTGCCCAGCCAGTGCTGTACTTGCACCTCCCTGGGGAAGTTATCTCTGTGTGTCTTAGGCGTGTAGGTATGCACAAGCGCATATTTCTGTTCCTTGGTTGGAAGGACAATACATTCTTTATGTATTTGAATTATTCAGAGTGTATACTGTCATTCAAACAGGGCTGTGTCTTCCAAGAGAATATGTTGAGAATGTAAATAAAACAACAGTGAAGAGTACAGCCTTGACAAAAAGAATGCTGCAGATACACAAGCACCATCCATGTATACGTGAAGTCCACAGCTAAGTCCCTAACAATGCTACCAGTATCTCTTTGTACCTACTGACATTGCAAACTTACTAATTCGCACCATTATGCAGTCTGTTGACAGCAGAGGAATGGCTAACTTCACGTTTAACCCCGCCTCTCCATTTGTATCTACTGCCTTGACACTAGTCCTCGAGGACCCACTCAGTCATCCAGTAACCCTCTCCCACAGCCAGCCAGCCAGACTGCTGTGCTGTAGAGCTTCTCTCTCTGATATGCCTGAGCAGCGCTGACAGAGAGTTCCCCTTGGGGGCTGCCATGACATCACAGGCTGCCTGGGAGACAGCCTAGTGGTGGCTCCGCTCTGTTCTGCTCTCCCTCACCCTCATTCCTCTTCCTACAGTTTGTCTGAATCCTAACTGCCTGTTGTGACACATCACACGGCCCGACAACCGTAGAAAGCCTGGGCCCGGGGCTAGCTAAGCTAACTAACTACCTATCCGCCTACTGCTGGGATCGTGCCACCCTTTGAATCCCGCATTATGTGCTGTGTTAGTTATACTGAGCCACTCATTTGTAAAAAATCTTCTTATGCCCCAAATTTTAACCAATGTTGTGATTCATGAACAATTTATATTGATGTCAAAATCTGACAGCTGACATTGGTTTTCTCCAATTATCAAAAGCTAAAATTAATCTGAAACACTATTTAAAATGTTGAAATATTTTTGTTCATTTTACATTGTGGTTTTTGACATGACTGAACAATGGAATCAATGAGAAAGTCATACAAAGAGCTGCTAAATACCTGTCGTGACGGCTGACACAAAGCATCACCACAGACCCTCTGACTGTACGAAGCCTATGCCTGGGGCTTCGCACTACTCGGCATTCACCATCCATCAAACGCCACTTACTGCTGTTATCAGGAGAAAACCTCCCGCTACCAATTTTGGTGATTTTCATGTTTTTTATTGGAACTGAACGATGACATGGTCCTCTGTGTCTTGAGTGCATTTTATAACCCTTGGGCTTATGAAGCCGTTTCAAAACTAATTGTACAATTGCAAACATGCATCGGTTGTCCTTCTAAAGGTATGTTTGTTCCTGAAACTGTGACATTTTGGAGGTACACGGTTTTCCCCCGACTGCGCTGCGTTAGTTACAGAGTGTCCCAGTCTCTCTGGGCTTTGTGTTACACATGGCAGTCACGTTCCGCCTGTCTTTTCAATTTCCGAGTCCTATCGTCGTATGAAGGCTTCCTCTTTTGAGACATATCATTAGATGACTCGCAGGACTCCACGTTGCTGACACCACGCCGCTGTTTCTGAAAAGCACTGTGATTACTTTAATGGAAGTGCAAACACATGCTAGCCTCCAGTCTATGGGTAAGTGCAGTGATATTATCTTCTATTAGTCTGTCTTTAAAAGGGAAAGATCAGGTGATTTTGGGATGGCGTGAAAGGCCCCCCAATTTGTGACCAATCAGATAGCCCTCTAAAAAACCTGAACTATCAACTTCACCATCCCAACGGTATTAGATATGCGAGTCCAGCTGGATGCATGGCTGTATGAGTCTGCAACTGACTGTTGCCCCGCTGCTTGAGGCTTTTCCCTGGCCCAGAAAACTGCTATGATGATAATAACCACAACAGTGTGACAAAGTATCACAGTTAGCACATCCAGCAGCTACAGTTACACTGCTGTAACTCAACTTGTGAACTTAGGATTTATATAAAGGATGGATAAACAATTAAACTGTATCGATTCATGGAACAGTAAGGCACTACTTTCAAGCGTCCAGAAAATGTCATGTGTTACAGTGACTGTTGATCATAGCTGTTAATAATAGCTGTGTACTTATTAAACAAGTCAACCTCACAAATAATATCATTTTCAATATTGTGATATGAAGCAGGGTTCAACAATAACCTGCTTCATATCTTCTTTATTTCTTTGGCCAGTGGCCGAAGAAAAAAATATATTCTGATCTTACTTTTTCTCACCCTGTGATAAGCCTGTTTATCTCTCCGCTCTGCCATTGGTCGAGTCTCCTCTCTGTTGTGCTTTTTCTGACCAATTACATTGGACAATACCTCAGAATTAGATAGCTGTGTGGAGTGGACTTAGCGCTGGATACTTCAAATTATGAAGCAAAAAGAAATAAAGTTTATTATTATTTTGCTTTTGATTTTTGCTTGCTGGGCCATTGAAAAGTGGAACACTGACCTACTGGCCCAACCGGACATGTGGATGCAATTCTTAACGGACCTTGTGAAGGACTGAAAACGTACAGTCAGTGTGTATGACATATTGTAATTTGAAATATTTTTTCCAATTGGACGTGATTTGTGATCCACCAATTTCATTCTGATGAATAACGATCCCAACAGTGTTCCTCTGTTGTAGCTGTGGCCCTGGTTGGCATGGCATTTAAAATGGCTTGTTAAGATCAAAGGCAAGATGACAATGCTCATGACACCCAGAGGGAGAGACTGCGAAACTAGAAAAAATTTCAAGTTGAGGGATTTACACCAAAGGTTTTGGAATGTTATATAAACCTGATCTGACAAATAACAAAAATCCCTCTTCTAGCAATGGTAAGAATCTATAGAATCTCAATGTGCATCTGAACCAAATGGTGTCTGAACCAAACCTAACTTACTAGACTTACTAAAATCATGATAATTTCTGATTTGTAGAGAATAGAAATTTACTAAACCCAAGGGGCATTTGTCTGGACAGTGTGATTTCCTAATGGATTTCAGGAACCTTGTCAATAAAACAAACACAAAGAACAAATACATCAAGAGCGATACGTATGGTGACCTGACTATTGTATGTGCTGCACATTAACATTTGCACTAAATGTGAGGTCATGTTGTCCCACGTTGACTCTGGACTCTGTACCATAGGTATTTGTGCAACCATATGAATTGTGGATATGTTATCACATCAATGTCAATGACAAATTCCTGCACACACTATATATAAGTAGATTCTCATGCTGAAAACTGACTGCCCTAAAATTTCTGCAGGAAGATCTGCACAATGTTGACAGCCTTTTCACCATTTCTTGTGAATAAAATATACAAAACCTTTGATCCAACATGGATCTTCATCAGATTCAACAGGCAACAGTGTGCAGGTTGGTATAAACTTTCTGCTGCTCTATTCAATCCAGCACCTTGACTGGGAGAGTGCACGCTTCTTCTCTCTCGATTTGCTAAATTGAAAGGCAAAAAGATCTGTGCGCTTGTCGCCCGTTTACCTGCGCATCCCTGAAGTACATCTCGTACTGCTGCAGCATCTGCCGGCTGACCATGCTGCCGTGGTAGACAATGACGTTGAGGTGGGTCCAGGTGCGGAACTCGCGCTCCCAGTTGGCAATGGTGGAGAGCGGGGCGATGATGAGGAAGGGCCCCTTGATGCCCACGCGGAGGATCTCCTCTAGGAAGGTGATGGACTGGATGGTCTTCCCCAGGCCCATCTCGTCTGCCAGGATGCAGTTCCGTCTGACAGGTGTGAGATGGATGAGGCGTAGGGGGAAGGAGGTAGACAGAAAATTGGGGTGGAATAAAAACAGCAGAGGAGAGAAAAGGGGTGGGGGCAGGCAAAGGGGATTTGCCAATTAGAAATGAATGACAGTTTTCTGAAAACGAAACTGAAAAATTACATCCCTGGTGTGTGCGAGTATGTGTGCGTGGGTGTGGATTTTGAGCGTGGCTGTGCATGCATTGCAAATATGCGTTTGTGTGTGTGTGTGTGTGTGTGTGTGTGCATGCGTACAACAGTACAGCCCCTGTACCATGTGTGCCAGTATGTGCTTATGCTGCTGCATGAGGTGTTGTTATGTCCTAGTATCACCGAGACAAAGTCCTGCATATTTATGGTGAGTGCTTCTGTTGTGTAGCTGACCTGTTGTACCGGTTGAAGGCAGACAGAAAAGTAGGGTAGGATAAAAAGAGCAGAGAAGAGGGTGAAAAAACGGAGGGAGAGGAGAGAGGAGCGAGGAAAATACAGAAGGGATATAATATTAAAAGAATAAACAGAGAATAAGGGGGGAGAAAACGACATCATCAGCAATAATAATAGACCGAGGAGATGAGATACAACATAATGGCAAATGCAATTGCCTCTGCTGTGTGGTGTGCTCCAGCAAGCCATTTATTCGGCTGTCCAGTGGGTGGGGGTATTATGTCTTGATGCTAATTGCAACGTGCAGATATTCCCACTGGCCTCTTAAGCGGCTCTCCACTTCTGATGAATCTCTCTGCGTAGGCATACACAAACACACGCACGCACACACACTAGCAGAGCCAATTCCCAGGCCTCACGCAGACACCGTGTACTCCAGATGTACTGTGTAATGCTTCTTTTGTGACCGTGGGCGAAGGGAAGCGATTGTTGGTGCAGCAATGTACACCTTGACGGGAAATTTGACTTGCCTCACAGGCCCAAGCAAATAATGTGAACTCAGCCAAATCACAGCATGGTCAGTACACATGACAGGAAAAGTGATTCATTATTCATCATCTGCAGTCCCTACGCACTGAGACGACTACTCTTGCAACATAAAGACCCTCGTTTCAAGTCTCTCTGAATCAATGAATATAGTATTCCATCAGCACGGCATTATTAAAGCTTCACAAGCAAATATGTAGATAGATACCTTACTTTTTCCCCAGAGGTGTAAGGTATACTAAATCTATTTGTCCTTCCATATGCTAAGTGTGCTGAAGCTGTGGAGGCTAGCTTCCCTATGCAGACAGGCAGCATGTCCCTGTCCTAAGGCACATGCTTAAAGACGAGATGAAATGAAAAATGCCTTTTTAACCCTTTTAGATCACATCCCCGGTCATACTGTGCACCTATTTAACAATATATGCCAAAAAAAAACCCAAAAAATCAATTTCATTGTATTCTTATATCAAAATTCAATCATGTTTTCTTCCTGTAAAACAAAATATGCCGTGTGCTTACGTAAGCATACTAACTACCATAACTAATTTCAACCAATAATATCATGACATCCACCCATCAATCAATCTTCAACTTTTAGCGCACAGAGCTAAGAGGCTAAGATTCATTAGTTAGCTAGCTAGCAACAGCATGGTACTTCGGTGTGTCTTCGGGTGTTATGACACACCCACTTTTCAACGTTCAAATCAAATTCCTCCCAACGTTATGTCCCGCCTGTCATTATATTTGTATATTTGCCATTATAAACACCTGGTTTTGGGTAGGTCTTTCCTGGGAAAAACCCTCTAGTGTATAGGAAGTGATAAATTTTACGTTTCAACAGCAGTAGAAGAAGTGGGTAGTTAGCATGAGCAGTGATAGCCACCATGGCTGAACAGACAGAGAAAAGAGCGCCACCTACAGAAACTCAAACTTCATCACAGAAAATCCAACAAAAACAACATTACTGGCAACAATATCTGGCAAGTGCAATGCAAAAACAGCACAACAGGGGGCGCCCCGGTGGCTCACCGAGTAGAGCGCGTACCATATAAGGTTCAGTCCTTCCCGCAGCGACCCGGGTTCGAATCCAGCCCGCGGTCATTTGCTGCATGTCCTCCCCTCTCTCTCTCCCATACCTTCCTGTCTCTCTCAAACTATCTCTGTCAATAAAGCATAAAATGCCTAAAATAAATCTTTCAAAAAAAACAACAAAAAAAAAAAAAAAACACAGCACAGCAATGGTCGCTTAGCACCAAACACAAAACAACATATAAATAAATACATTTGAGGATCACGCAGATTACCGCTGTAAGTTATGGCATTTCTTGAGGGTGGAGCTAGCATTGCTCATTTACGCTCCCACTCACATTTTTCCATACCAACAACCTTCTACACAAGCGCACTTCTCCAACCTTTAGGCTATGACTGGCCCTCTTGAAAGTCTTACAAAATCTAGTTGAGAATGTCTCCATATGCTGATTATACTGAAGCTTTTGAGTATAGCTTCCCTATGCAGACAGGCAGTAAGTGCCTGTCCTCAGGTTTATTGCTAAATCTAGTAAGCATCCTTCCATATGCCATTACAACCTGCCTGAGAAAATACGATTAACAAACTATCCTCTTTTAAGACACGACTGAAAACTCATTTTTATAAACGTGTGTTAAACTGACAACTTGTTTGCTGTCATTATGTTGTAGTAGTATTGTTAATACGGTTTATGAAATTTGCTGAGCGGGCCTCAACAAGCTATGGTTGTTACTGGAGTCAGCAGAATAAGTCTTTTGATTTAGTACAGCTGGTTGTTTGTTGATGTGTTCGCCTTGTTCCTTTTGAACAATGCAAAAGTGCTATATTATTGGAAAAAAGGAAAAGTGCTTTATTATTATTATTACTAAATAGTAAGTGCAGTGATGTGAACCGAGTCTGGCTTCCCTATGCAGACAGGTAGTGAACCTCTGTCCTTTGTGTGACTGCAGTGTGTGGGATCAAAGCTGCCATCAGCTCACTGCTCCACTAGTTTACCTTCTGCACTACTTAGCAATCTGACAGAAGAAATATGGAGAGTTAAACACATAGACAGAGAGAGGCAGAAAAGATGGATAGATAAACTGTGTGCTTGTGTATGTATTTGATATAGCTGACATTTGCTGGGTTTCCATCCAAAAAAGTTTTTATGCTCACTTGAGGAGGGAAAGTGTTGTATCAATAAACAAGTGTGATAAATAATGATGGAAACAAATTTGCTGAATAAAACACATTTGTCAAATACATAATGGTGCAGTGGCGTTTGCAGCCAAAGGTCATTAAAATATCTATCCATCACGACTTCTGATTAACGTCAGAAAGGCTGACGCGCCCATGTTTAAGTCTATTGAATATTGCCAATTGCATTTCTTTGTTTTCATCTTCAGACAGACAAGATTACAGCCAACATTACCTGACAGGAAAGAAAAATAACAACTTGCCAAATGCTAATCAATTCTTGAAAGGCTCTTTCCATTTTTCTTGTGGATAAGCTTTTTTGTGTTGAGATGTTCTACATCCAGCAAAGCAAATGAAAAAAAAAGATTCAATTTAAACACATTGTATTCACATTTCAAAAGTTCACTCAAAGTTCACTTGACAGGGTGGAATAAAGCCCTGTACAGGTTGTAACCAGAGCACTGATGATAGCCTGATTGGTGAAATGTTTGCTTAAACTTGATTTGTCTTCACTTTTTGCACCATGTCAAATTAAAAGAGCCTTTTTCTTTTTACATCTCAGCTCCATAATATCATTTCTGGCTTGATTTCCTGGTGTTCAGGCTCCTTTTCCATTTTGATCTGCCTTTGCACACTGTGCACGTGCGTGTGCATGTGTGTGTGTGTGTGCGCGCACATGCATGCATGTACTGTATGTATAGCTGACCTGTTGTACCAGTTGAAGAGGAGCCAGTTGACTCCTTCTAGCTGGTAGTCCCTGAGGCTGTTGCCATTCCTGTATTCCCTCGACTGCTCCCTCTTCTTCCACAGGCTGGCTGGGGGCCGCTCCTGAGTTACAACAAGATTTAAAGGGACAGTTCACTCTTTCATCTCCAAAATGGGCTATTAACCATTTGGTAAAAAAGTGACCTGCTCTGACAAAATGATAGCATAAAATTAAAACTAATTATAGAGCTTTTTCAAAGGACAGTATTTTCCTGAAATACTTGGTTAGCAAAACAGTAACACCTTTACATACTTTTTTTTCCTTTTAAAAGTAGATTACTGGAAAATTACTGGAAACGGGAAATTACTTAATTTACATTTTAGGTGCATAAATCTCTATGGAGTAAAAATGTTCTCCCAAAATGAGACAGGGAGTACAGGAGAGAGCTAGCAAACAGAGTGACAGGGAGAAAGAGAGAAATAAATTAAAATCAGGTAAAGGCAGATAATCCCAGCAAAGTCAGTGGCTGGTAGAAAAATAACACTCTAAAAACGTATTTTTACAGATTTTCTCTCCATGGGGCAAATTCACAAGTAGTCAACAACATGTGTCACTTAGGCATTCACACATTTGTACAATTACTGGGAAATAGATGTAGTTCAAGAAGAGAATGACCCTACAGTTGAATGAACAGGCTTGCAAAGCTGTGAATGTGAGGTGTGAAGTAGCCAATCTCCAAAAAGAAAGCAAACAAGTTACCAAAAAGCACTCCTCAAGAACACAATAGCACACTGCCTAAACGGAAGCGGAATACCTTCATTTCCCACCCTCAAACCAACCACTTCTGTTTGAAACATGAATTTGGACTGAAGCAGGTGGGGTGGATGGGTGGAAGTGAGAGTGACAAGAGTGGATATGACTTGAAAAAATGTCAGTAAAGCCAAGGTCATACTAGAAGACTGTTAAAATGTTGTCAGACGAGGGCCGGACAGAGTAAATGGCTGGTCTGCTTGCCGTCCCGTCGGGAAGCTGTTCACACTAGGCGACGGGACAAAGATGGGGTGTCGCACTCATAAAGACGACAGATCACATACTACCCGATTCTGTCATTCAAACGTTTTCCCATTCGTGCAGAACAGAGTGTTCAAAAGTGCAAAAACACCAGTCATAACCGTCTATCACCAAAATTGAAAAAAAAGAGCAACTTGTGGATTACCACTTTAAAAACCCACCTACACTCACACCTACACATGCCCAAACACACACACCAGCAACAACAAAACTGAATACATATGAGAGAAATAGACAGAGGCAAATGGAGATGAGGTGAGACAGGTGGGTCAGATGGGCGGGCGTGGCTTACCATCCTGCGTGAGTCTGGCTTGGCTGCCTGCAGCTGCTCAAACTCCTCGATCTTGCTCTGATCCACGTCGCCCTTCAGCTCCCAGGTGCTGTCCTCGTAGGGCAGGGAGCACCACTTCACCAGGTAGTACACCACCTCCTGCAGCAGCCAGAAGAGCATTAGAGCCGCAGAAGACGAGAGCGAGGCCAGGCTCTGCTCTTACAATATTAACAAAGGCTGCAAGGAAGCCCATTAGGACGGCCTTGGGCGCTTCTGTGTTCCAAAGAAACGGTTAGAGTGGAGAATACACTGAAAGGAACAAAAATCACAGCCACCGGAAAGGAGTGAAACGTGCTCGTGCGCGCACACACTAAAAATAAATACAGACACACACGCGTTACTCGCGGGTATGATTACTGAATGAAAGTGGATTCTCCTTACCTCTCCTGTGTCCTTGTCCTCACAATAGGACACCTCCAGTACTCGGTCTACCTCGACATAGTCGGGGTTAAAGGGATCCTCTTCCATCTGAGAGTGAGAGAGAGAGAGAGAGAGAAGGAGTCAGTCAGTCAGAGAGAAAGAGAGAGAGAGAGAGAGAGAGAGAGAGAGAGAGAGAGAGAGAGAGAGAGAGAGAGAGAGAAAACTAACCTAACTACCCACACACCATCTGGAATATGAGCCAAGCATCACTATTCTGCATTGACTGTGTGTAAAAAGGTTCAAATATACATGCACACAGATGTGCATGCCCACGCAAAAATACATTAAACGTCCATACACACCCACTATATTTATATGCATATACACACATCCTCACAGACACACTGTACACAAATGCAAATATACACACACGCGCGCAAACACCTTCCATAACACACCAAATGAGATACAATAGATGTCCACACACTTCTCCGCACACTGCCATACAGCCTTACATCTGCGAAGAAGAGAGCCCTCTGTGCTTGTTTAATCTTGAAGCGTTTGATCTTCTGTTGAATCCTCTTGTCTTTCACCAGCTGCTGCTCCGTGGCCCACTCGCAGTGCAGGTAGGAGCTGACACACAGTGACACACACACACACACACACACACGCACACACACACACACACACACACACACACACACACACACACAACATCAGGCTGTGATGAGAAACCCTGTCAGAACAGCGTCTGCGGCAACACGCTGAAGCCAGCAGGGGCAGATGTGGCCTCAGAGATGGAGGTCTTTCCCACTACACCATCTCTGGGCACTAGGAGCACAAACCTTTCACCACACTTTCAGCACTGTATCAGCCAATCAGGACTGTAGGACTTTCATAGACATGCTATTTATAGAGTCACTAATCACTTCTGAAACACATAAACTTGGATGTTTTCAGTGGTGGGCTGAAAACATAATGAAAATGTAATCTGGGTTGATGACAGATTACCTGTCAGTTGAAAAGTAATTATTTTCTGGGAGGCTGAGGTAGTAAACCTATGGTTCATAAATCCTGACTTCCAAAACTTTCAGATTGATAATTTGCTGTAGGAAGCTGCTGGAATTTTTAATAATGTCAAGGAGTTAAAAGAGGTGAAATTAAATCATTTTTCATATTAAATATGTAATGATTACATACTTGTAATCAATGAAAGGTGCCCAATATATGCCCAAAATGCACAATTGTGCTGGAAGAAGGGGTAATCACATAGGTTCGGGTTGCTTTTTCAAATCCAATAAATCTGTTTTTCTAACAATTTTAATCTAACAATTAAGTTTCCAAAATTCATATTAATTTAGAAAGTAGCCCTCAATGCAACAGCAATGTCTGGAACAGTATTTGTAAACAGATTACACTCTTACAACCGTTACAACCAGTTAATACATTTTTTATACTGAGATTTTATACAACTGGTAATTTAAATCATCTCATTGGTCAATAACAAGTTCCCCATAAAGCGTGGTTAGACTTGCACCTAGCTGAGCCAGCTGCATCACCATCATATTCAGAATCACAGCACAGAACTTTATCTCAGTGACCATGATGGAGCTATGACTGTGAACTTACTAGTTTTTGTATTTTACAAAGAACTCCTCCACTTCGACCACCACTCCTGGAGAGACCTATAGAGAGGAATAAAATAAGAGAAATATACAATAATTAGGGATACATTTAACACAGATTTCTCATATCAGTCAAATCAATCACCTGCCTATTACAGGGGTTGATAACTGTAAGCAGGGCCAGGAACCAGGGCTGCACAATTAACCGTGCATTATGGTACATGATATGTTTTGTCACTTCATTTAAAACTCCTGCTGCAGTTGAACAAGGTTAAGATGTTGATATAAGACACTAATACAGTTCATGCATTTCTGAAACAATACCATGGATTGTTAACAGGTGCTAGGGACCCAAGGGTCATGAAACTAACTCAACACATAAATGATTGTGTAAAAGAAAAAAAACAAACTCTAAAACAACTCTAAGCGTGGATGTGATTAGGAACACAAAAGACACACAAATGTCCTGAACAAAAACCTGAATTAAAAAAAAAAAAAAAAAGTGTCAAATGTGACTCTACCTCCTTCTTGACGATGTGAGAGGACATGATTTTGTCAACAACAGCAGCATCCTCCTCGCTGGGATTCTCCTGCAGACACATGAACCATTTATTTATTATTTATTATTTATTTCATAGCCTCCCGAAGGAGAAATTTGCCTAAGGACACTTCACAGTACAAAAAACAAACACACCACAGTTCACGAAAAGGTCTTAAAACTGCATAGGCCAGGACAAATCCATACATTTATGGCAGAGCTGTCTTCACCATACTTCCCAGCTAATTACTCTGCTGTTACAGCCAAATGTTCAGAAACAGACACTGGATATATCATTTACGTCTGTGTCTAAGCATACTGCGGGGTTCGTGGTTCATTTTAAGTGTAAACAAACACACCATCCTTGAGATGCTGCAGTGGTGAAATGCACAGGCTGTACTGTGCTTCACTGTGCGTGTGTCCTTTTATTGTATCATGTGTGTAAAGATACATAAAACTGACAATTTAGCCTGCAAAGAATTCAGGGAAACACTACCGTTTGACTTTTAATTGCCTGTATGGACATTTGAGAAAAGGCGTTTGGGCTTACTTTAGGGGCATACTGTATATTTGATAATAAAAAAAAAATTATATTAACCTCTGCAGAGTTCATGGATTGTTGGCATAAACAAACATATACTGTATCCTGGAGTTCCATACTGTAATAGCTGTTCATACACAGCAGGAAATTTAATAATTATTTGAACGGTCTAATTCCAAATCTTTATATATATATTTGTTTTTTTTCTTGCTCAAATACATTGGTCAATATTTCAAAAACACAGATAATTCTAGCCTCAAACATAACTATTTCATAAGCGAAGCTCTCAGAATGAATCATAACTTCAAGAGTAACCCATAACCTACTACAGGATGCTTTCCAGTATTTTGTAAGAGTCAGTGTCAGTAAAATGGTGGATATCTCATTTTAGAATTAAAAACATCATGTCTTAGCTACAGGGGAATCGTAGGCAGAACTACTTACTACAAAGAGCTGAAGTGCAGGCTCCTTGCGTGCTGCAGTGCTGGCCTTCTTGGCCTTGACGATGACCTTGACCTCCTCGTCTGATAGCCTGGCCTCCAGCTCCTCAGCGTACTTCTTCCTCTTCACCTGACGGTTAGATCGCCTCTTCTAGAAGAGCAAGACATAGAGGGAGAAGCACATTTATACAAATGGTTCACTTATTCTTGATTCCTTAATAAAATATGATTGAAAGGAGGAAAATTGCATCCATAATATTAATAAATTGGATAATGATATAAAGCAGTTTTAGCTTTTGATGTATTACAAATGGAGATCAAGATTTGATTTTTCGTGAATTTGAACTTTGGCTTGGATTTGGTCATAAGCCAAACATTTGTGTGAAAGAGCTTTTTTGTAAATTGTTTATAGTGAAGTCAATTTTTGTTTTCTGAAAAGTTATATGTAATGAAAGGTTTGCATCAGTATAGAATACAACTAAAGCTGAATACAAAACAAAAGGAAAGGTATAAAGAAAAGAGAAAGATTTTATTGTTGTTATTAAGCCAGCCATGAGAACATGTTTCAGACTCTACTGAGTCTACTGCACCCTGATCCAGCTGCATGCTTCAGAGCCTGTTACAATTTTACATTCATCTGTGAATCAATCTTTACAGTTGAGCAAAAGAATCCTCAACAAACTGATTCAAATTATCTCCACGAGCCAAAAGAGCCTGGTTTACTTCTACAACTACTATTTCTTCTACTACAACCACTATAATTGGAATTTCTTCTATCTCTTCTACTACCGCCGCCATCACCATTACTACTGCTACTACCACGACTACAACAACACCCCCCACACCCTCTGTTTCGCCTTGCCAGTGTAGAAAATACCATGAAGATAATTCTCACTCTGTGTGCACAAACATGTTTAATGCTAAAGTTGGCAGAATGTCTGATGACCAGATTTATTTACTGTGATCATAATCATATATATCTCTTAGCATATTGCTGCTAATTTAGCCTACTGAGTTTTGGCGATGTGGCAACTGTGTCTACAGAGACAGTAATATCTACACTATATACATCAAACATGTTTTATAAAATGATGTGATAAAACCAGTTATATTATTACTGCATATCTATTACAATTAATAGCTGCAAGCAAATCTCAAACTCAACCAATGTTATATTGACAAAAGACAGCAACTGCTTAGAGTAAAGCTAAATTAGACCTGTGTTTGTACCTTTAACCTTCAAATTAGCTGTGAAATGTTTACCTGATGTTACACTATCAAAATAATTGCCAGTTGTCTTTCAAAAGTTGGATAATTTGCAACTAACAACTCAATGTTGGCACTCACCCAACAAAATAATAAAGACACTCTATGTAGACTGCGGCTAATAAACGATAGAAAAACAAGTCCAAAAGAAATTCCAAACAAACTGCTGTTGCTGCTTCCATAAAGATAAAATACATCACTTTATGTGCGCCAGATTATTTTTCTGGGGAACGCTTTGATGAACTGGGTATAGGCTGAATCAGTATTGTATGGTATCAAACAATGAGTGGCAGAGTGGACATTTATTATATGAAAAGGCTGAGAATAATTATTTTAAAGACCACAATCTGTTCAGGCTTCAGCTAGGGGTTTTAATTTCAGGGGATTCATTTTCAGGTATCTACAGATCATTGGTTGTTATATCACAGATATCTGAGAAAAAACATGGATTTTTTTTCCTCATTAACCCATATATCATGATGATACCCCATGGGTTCTCAACAGGTGTCATCCGCCCAAGGGTCATGAACCAATCTCAACACATAAATGACCTGGTGAAATTTAAATTACCCAAGTAAGGAATTCAAGAAACACCAAGCACCATCAAGTCAGAAAAAAACAAAAACAAAACTGGACTTGTAGAGTGCTTCCAAAACCAGCCTCTTTCTATCCCTTCCTGTCAAGCCCGCATAATTATCACATGCGTGGGCCGCTGTATCCTGCATCAATACACGAGCCCCTCCTAATGATAATATGTAGTTAATTAGGAATAAATGCCACTGAGCCGAAGTTAATTAGGTGTGGAGGAGAATATCCCCATGGAGATATACCCTCAGATCCCCCAACCCGAGCTGACCAGAAGCAGACAAGGCAAGCCCGCCTTGTCTGCTTGACAATAGGACCGAACCCCTGAGGCGGCACTGCTTTTCTCCCAGCTGTCGGCCACGCCACTTTGACTTCTTCCACGGGATCATCCTAAATGAGTCATCAACAGACTGTTTTAATTAAGGCCGAGGGTGCCATTTAATGAGCGTAATTATATCCCTCCCAGGCAGCGGTCCGGACAGCAAGCGAGCAGAGAGAGAGAGAGAGATGGAGGGGGGTAAGGGGAGACAGAGTCACTGTTCATTCCCATTCTTTCAGACGTGTCAATCTCAACATCGCAGATATCTGTCTTCATCTTACCAGCGGGCACGGGAGCGTGTGCTAGGCCTATTGCCTTTTCCCCGAAATAGCTTTGAATGAAATCATAAGGCAGGAAAATCTGTTTGAAACAGTAAAATAAAGGATAAACTCAGCTGTCGCTTGCTTGATTTGTCATCATTGATAGGATGAAGCTGATGCTCACGGTGCCAGTGCGAGGGTGAGGCCACATCAAACTGTATCGCAGTGTACAAATCAACAGCTTCATTCGTATTAACAACTCCTGTAACTAGATGGCTGCTGTCTTGGCCAGGTCTCCCTTGTAAAATAAATCCTTGATCTTAATGTAACCAAGCTTGATGAAGGTTAAAGATGCAATAAGTAATGTTTTTACTGTCGCATAGCACAAAATTACCATAATATAGCTGCAGGTGTTTGATAGGGCAATTGCTCAATATCAATGACTCAATGATAATTTATATGAACGTTACCTAGATGTTTCTGTTCCAAGCTCACTAATTTGTGAGCTTGGAATTAAAAGGTTCTATCCGAGTGCAGTGTAGTTCTGAGAAATTGAGAATCAAAGTTTGACTTCCCGGCTGATAAAACTGGTAGTGAAATCTATCTTTATAGCTCAACAAAGACTGCACCCCCATATACTTGAAATACATAATATCAAAATCCTGGGACAATTAGAAATTGGATTTTTAAAAGGGCCCAAACAGAAATAGAACCTTATCATTCTGTAAGGTCAATCTGGGTTTGGTTCTATAAGGCTTCAATGGGAAACTCAGTTTCAATGGGAAACTGAATTAATATGATTTACATGAGTCCCGATAATTACAATGTCAGTTTCCAAACTGGAAGACATTTCACTTGATGAACAGATTTTACTTTAACAACTCATTTCATCATAGCACACAACATTTTGAACATTAAGATTCATATCAATTCAGTGATGAAGTGATATACTTCAATTTTATGTTTAGCTGCTGTTACTTGCCCTAAAGTAAGTTAATCTCATTTTCTGCAAATATTTTTGTAGTGCTCCTTGTTCACTGTTGTTTGCATCTCAAAGAATTTCATGAGGATGTATTGGACACCCTCTTCCTGTCCTTTCTTCTCCCTTGACACCCAACCCTCATCATCTGTTCCTGCTTTTTTCCTTCCTTTCCTATTGATGTGGCTGCTGTTCTCCTCTGTTCATCTGTCCCACTTCTCTCTGCTGTTCTGTGTTTCTGCTGCTCTCAATCTGTCATTAAAAATAATAATTCAACATACTGTATAAGCTACACAGTATGGTTAAACCCATCTTTGGAGCTACACACTGGTTCTAATAGGAAAATTCATTCAACATCCAACTGGCTAACTCGGTGTGTCACAAGAGTTTTGGCACATAAACCAAGAGGGTCAGGAGTTGGGTGATATTACATCCACATACTATAGATTCACCTGAAGATAAAGAGATTCTTGCCCATCTGATGCTAGGCTCTGTAGCTAGGCTCTGTAGCTAGTGTTAGCTAGCCCATCAGAAAGCTAACGATTTGCAGTGTCGGATTTGGTGCAATTTAGACATGCGACACGTTCAATATTAATAAACTTTGACTAAACAAGCGAACAGCGAGCCGCTCAGCTCTGTCTGAGTGCAGCGGGGCGGGGGCTTCAGGGCTCTGACTGGCTGAGCGGGACAAAGGCATGAGCCCCGCTCAGTTAAACTGCCCAAGAGAGATGAACGAGCACACACACACACACACAGGAGAAAAAAAACAGAGGCGGAGGCAGTAAAACTAGCCAATAGGAGCGCAGACATGTTTGATTGGCAGCAGAATCAACCAATGGAAGGCTGTAAACTGCTTCTACGGTTCAAGCGCAGTTTAGTCTCACTGGTGAAGTTTCTGTCTGGATTTAAACCATATACGTCTGTGAGTGTGCGAGTGTGTGTGTCCTTCGCATATCTCGAGAACCGTTCGTCTGATCTACTTCACACTTGGCGGGTGTATTGCTGGGGACCCAAGGACGTACAGTGTCGGATTTGGTGCAATTTGGACACGCGACACGTTCAATATTAATAAACTTTGAACAAACAAGCGAACAGCGCTCTGTGCAGCAGCGGGGCGAACGGGCACTGCACTAGTATTGTTACAAATGTTAAGTGAGACCATAATAAACTCTAAAAATGTTGCTATTTTATGGCTTGGGTGCCATTATTACTACCCTTTCGGGCTACATTTGCTAGCCTCTGACGAGTCATCGCTGAAAGGTAGAATTTGATTGGTCGCTACTGAAACAGTTTCTGATTACATGGGAAATAGAACCTTATAGCACCAAGCTGAAATATTCTTTCTAAGATACAGCTTTCTATCTTCTCAAATAATTAACCCCAAAAGGTTCTTAAAAAAAAAAAAAACCTAACATCACACAAGCATAAAGAAACATTCAAATATTGAGAATATGTAGATAACTGTAGATAACAAATTGTGATAAAGTGTGATAGAACCTTAGAATTCCAAGCTCAAGCATTAGCTAGCTTACTCGTCTCTATTGTGAAAATGTGACTTTATTGTTTATGCCCATTACAGGTTACCATAAACTGTGTTGACCTATCGATGTTATTGCAATTCCTTGCTCACCGATAGAGCGAGAGAGGTCGATAAGTCATAGATTACTTAATGGCAAGCAGTCCTTGTGAAATATGCTGCCTATAAGGAGCAAACTGTTTTCCTGGCAGAGAATAAAGATAAAAAAAGAAAGAAAAAAAAAAAAAAAAATCATGACTTCAACTGAGTCTTTGAGTCTTCATTTACTACAACAGTGCCGTGTGCTTAAGGGGAAAATATAAACCAACTGTCAATGTGCTGGATTTGTTGAGAAACACTGGGATATTTTGATGTTGCTAAGAGCCATGTTATCAAACAGAAAATCTCGAGGAATTTCAATTTGCTAGTGGCTGTGACACTACAACAGTGAGAGTGACAGCAGCATTACAATATCCAATTTTGCAACCTCACACTTCCTTTTTAACAACAAGTTTTAAATAATGCCGAACATCTAAATAGAGGTGTCATTGTCGGTGTGTATGTGTTGTGTGTGTGTGTGTGTGTGTGTGTGTGTTCGTGTGTGCGTTTGTGTGTGTGTGTGTGTGTGTGTGTGTGTGTGTGCGTTTGTGTGTGTGTGTGTGTGTGTGTGTGTGTGTGTATGTGTGTGTGTGTGTGTGTGTGCAGGTGCGATTGTTGATGCCATGACCAAGATAATCCCTAGCTGCTGTCATTCAGCTCCATCATCGACAAAGATAAGAACGTGTACTTGAGATAGCCGCCCACTGCATGACCTCCCAGTGAACCGTACAGCCAATCCTCTCCGGGCTCAAGCTAAAGCTGTGAAGCCTTCCTCTCGGCTCAGCGGCGGTGTGAACGGTCAGGCCGAGGACACCGCTTCACTCAGAGCCTTGAACCGGAACGGCAACAGAAACAGAAGCCGGCCGTTCCCTCTGTATTCATTCAGCAGAGGTGTGCCACCGCGGGCAGTAACAGTACTACCACTTCTGGAGAAAATGGGAAATTAAAATAGCAGCATAATGTAGCCAAATTTCCCTCTAAAATCAAGTGTAGTCTTAACACAAGCAAAACTCCCCCTAGTGCCCCCAAGCACCGCAGTTACATAAAAAACACAGAGGACACACAAGCCCGCGCTTAATAGCAACTTGTGTGTTTGTGTTAATTTGGGTTTGTGTATGTGCTGGAGCTTACAGAGTCGTCATCTTTAGAAGAGCGTCGAGGCGGAGGGTCATCGTCCGACTCCTCCGAAGACTCCGGCTTTCGCTTCTTCTTCTTCCCAATCTTGATGACAATTTTCCTGGAGGGAGAGAAAAAAGAGAGCGTGAATACAAGGGAAAAAAGGCCATGACTAATGAAAACCACAGCGGAAAGATACATCAAAACAAACTAATGTTGTAGGAATATGAATATACTCTGTGTTGATGAATACCTTAAAGATACCATCTGGAACTATGTGATCACCTAAACTTAGGGTATGTTCACATACATCCTTTAAGTGTTTGACCTGTACATGAATAAACCTCAACTAAAATTTTTTTAAATCTTTCTGAGTCGGTCATAACTCAAAATCCAGGTTTATAATCCAGCATTTATAAACCTTGCAATTGTAAAACAAACCTTTTATAGCCACAAACTACATGCAAAACTCATGTTTAGCTGTCACACACCATCAGTGCTCAAATGAAAAAAGTGAGTGAAAAAATTCCTTCAATCCAGTGAATCACAAAATCAGTGGTGGGGTGACAGCGCCATACTCCAATTACATACTAAGCTTTTAACTACAAGAGGGAGAGAAAAAAATTGGGAAAATAAGACTCATCCTCCTCTGTTCTCTCCACAAACATGTATGTAGCTATCATAGAGACCATGGGGCTCTGTTGAATAATTTACGTGTGATAATATAAATATTGCCCTTGTTGTGCAAAATAAATGACCTAAGGAAAGCGCACTGCATGCTGCACTGACTTCACACCCCCATTTAAAGGCAAATGAGCATTCCGTCTCTGTTAGTCTTGCTTCATATATTAAAATACTGTTGTTGCTGTGAAAGAGATGTCTTTTGTACATCTGCAAAACACTGTCCTTGAAGGAATACACTGGCTTTTCTTTTTTTGACAAACAAGCCATTTTGCTCATTGTGCTTCTTGTTCTGTGATGAAAAGATCGGTAGCAGCTTAGCGACTCAATTCCGTTCAAATCTTTATTGTACTGTGAGGACTATTTGGTCTGCATACAACACCTAACAAAATGACCTCAGCAGATACCGCACAAATGTCAACAAAGTGACAGTTGAAAGAAAAGAGAGGGCGACAACAGGTCAATACAGTGCAGAATAGAAGCAATAAATGCTACATTGTGACATGCAAATTAAGCAATCTAAGTGCTTTGGGGAGAAAACATATCCTGGTTCTTTTATTCTCCTTGTGTGTGTTCAGTATTTGGTGTGCTACAGTTCTGAGGCTATTTTGAGATTATGCTAAGCTAGCTTGTACCATCCACTAAATATACAGCGTACTAATGCATTAGCATGCACTGTAGCGAGCTAAAAATACTGAGCATACAGAGGTGGTGCTGCCACCAATCTTGTTGCTGCACAATCAGTACGTTGATCAAAGAGCTTATTTACCAAAATGTCAGTCTAAAACGCTGGATTATATAAGAATGGAATTAAGCCCCAGGCCGTGGTATATCTCAATATGCTCAACACAACCAATGTTAGCAAACGTGGTTCTACAAAGCCTCAACTGGCCAACAAGCAGCCTGTTGCTAACATGTTGGCTCATGGTGAAGATTTCAGATTATCTAATAATTGTACTTGCTGGGCAGGGGAGTCATTTTTCAAACAAAGTGAAATATTTGAGAAACGATCAGGCAGGAATTGTGTGTGTGTGTGTGTGTGTGTGTGTGGTACAGTGAGTGTCCTCTAACTCAAGGCCCTCTCTTAACACTGTGTCATCTTCTGTAGACAAGAGAGATAAGAGCTAGTGGAGCTAGTGAACTGATCTGAACAGTGTGTGTGTGTGTGTGTGTGTGTGTGTGTGTGAGTGAGAGAGAGAGTGTGTGTGCGTGCGTGCTTACACTCGTGCGTCTGTCTATCTGTCTGTATGTCTGTGTGTCTGTCTCTCTGTGTGTGTGTTATGGCCTACATATTACAGCAATATGTTTATTGTGTCCATATCAACATACCACAAGTGCATATCAATGTGCATCTCAATCGGTTCATTTGTTCAGCTATTCAGCATCCACAGAACAGAACAAAACAAATGATACTGACTAAACTGAACACCCCTTTCCTCTCTTGACTCAAGCTCAGAAAAGCTTAGAGAATGGTAATGTTTCTGCTTCAGAGCTGGTGCACTCCCAAATCCCTCTCACAGATGGGAGCTGTGTATCTCCCATTAAGAAAGCTATGCAAAATATCCTTCTGTATGTCTTTGCTCGTCTCTGCGCTCCGCATGTTAATGATGCAGGAAGCACAGCGAGGCGTAGTGAACCAAATTACAAAGACTTAAGTCCAAATAAGATTTCTACTTTTTTAACCAGTCAAGTTGACTGAGATCGTACAGATAGCAACAGCTTGGAGGAGCCGTTGCGGCGGGGTAGGGTGAGCTTACACACATTGACACGCTTACACTGGGAACTGCCCAGTGCTCATGGAGTTGGGATTCAGTGCCTCGCTCAAGAGCACCCCAGCAGTAAGTGTTGAGGGAATGTCTTTGCCCATTAAGCTACCACTGCTACTTAGTGAGCAGTGAATCCTCACCATGGCCTTGTATACAATTCTGGTACAGACACAGCTTGCAGGAATGGTAGAATATCAGTAGCACTTATAGCTGCAGATCACACAGTGAAAGATAATACAGGCGAGCTTCCTCTGGGTGCTACTGATCATTACTGCCTCATCCGCTCTCTCCCTCTTACACACGCGCACACACACAAACACTATTTCTATGCCCCTTCCCCTTATATTATCTCACTACATATGCACACACTTCCTCTCTTCCCCGTCTCTTGGAAGCCACAGGCGCTAAATCTCTGGTTGGTGTGATGTTATCGAAAACACTGCTGTCATACTCAGACACGACGGCATCTTCCTTCTCTCACTCTCTAACAGGCTTTCATACGCATAACGAGACCTCCCCCACCTCCCCACAAACACATACACACCCCCTACTCTGCACACACTTAATGCATGTAACCCCGCCCCCCGACTCCACACACACACTCATGTGCACGCCCACACAGACAGGCTGTAGCGTCACAGGGTTCGTCTCTAGTGAGGAGGGTGACCCTGGGGGCTTGTTCATAGTGGGGCTGAGATTCTGATAGAAACATGACTAGAGGATGAATGGAGGCTGCCACCACGCTAGACAGCACATCAGCCCATTAGCCAGCAAGTCAGTCCGTTAGCCATTACATCAGCCCATTAGCCAGGAAGTCAATTTGTTAGCCAGCAAGTCGACCCATTAGCCAGCAAGTCAGTCCGTTAGCTAGCAGGTCAGCCCATTAGCAAGCAAGTCAGTTTATTAGCCAGCAAGTCAATTCGTTAGCGAACAGGTCAGCCTGTTAGCCAGCAAGTCACTCCTTAGACAGCAAGTCAGTCTGTTAGCCAGCAAGTCACTCCTTAGACAGCAAGTCAGTCTGTTAGACAGCAAGTCAGTCTGTTAGACAGCAAGTCAGTCCTTAGACAGCAAGTCAGTCTGTTAGACAGCAAGTCAGTCTGTTAGACAGCAAGTCAGTCTGTTAAGACAGCAA
>NC_135997.1:23840314-23845314 GCF_048128805.1 Centroberyx gerrardi | reverse complement strand
GCAAAAGTCATTCATTTCCTGGCTCCAGATGATGAGATTTCTGGATCTAATTCTGCATGTGAGATCCGGTCCTCACAAGTCCAGCAGGACTGGCAGAAAACCGCTTGGGGGGATGCTTTTGTCAATCCTCACCAGGGAAGAAGCTTATTTTAGGATTGGGGTTTATAGTAAGGTTATTGGAATTTGGGATAGGTTAAGGCTTAGGCATGTTTTTGCCGGGGGTAAGATGAGGGTTAAAACAGTGAATATGAGTCAATCAAATGTGTGTGTGTGTGTGTGTGTGTGTGTGTGTGTGTGTGTCTGTGTGTGTGTGTGTGTGTTTCCTCTGCAGGTATTAATGAGTCCTATCAGATGGGGCTGTTCCAGGTTCTGGCTGCTATCCTTCATCTGGGAAACGTGGAGATCAAGGACAGAGATTCAGACAGCAGCGTCATTGCTGTAAGGACAGTATTAACTGCTGCTGTGTTGACCAGCGATGGGACATGTGTTGAAGGGACAGCTTGACATTTAGAATTTTCTCTGTGGGAATGTGATTTTCAGTTTTGTTTTTTTTGTTTTTTTCCCGATTTCAGGACACATATCTCCCCTGTCATTTGTAATGAGAAATCACCTTTTTTGTGTTCCCGATCACGCTGCTTTTCATTATGGGAAAAAGCTGCTCATTGGTCTTTCAGCTACCCTATTACGGCTAGCTGGTGGGTAGCAGTGCAGATTGATTTCAATAAGGATTGCTAACAAGCTAATTTTCAGTTAGCTGAAGTGCTAGTACAGTGGCTTTTTTCCCTCAGTGTGACAAGTATCTAAAATATGAAGGTATCCCTTTTAAAGACTAACCCAAAGCTGCCAGTCCAGAATGAGTTAAGAATTTATTTATAGTTTATACAGTATATTTGCACTTATACAAAATATAATAAGAGAGGGAATCTGTCAAAACAGAATGTACAGGTGAGATGAAAACCCCAAGGAACTCATAAATATGTTTACCTCAATAGGAAAAAGGCAAACAAACATTCAACTGAACTGGATAAAAGAAACGTCATGTATGTGACAACAAAACTCAACAAGGGAGGAAAAATAAAACTAGAAATGTGTCACCACTCAGATACCAAGCCAAATCGTTGATAATGCATTGTAACTAATGAAATAATACTCACCAAGTCCAGTAAATATACAGGAATTTATCTTGGTGACATTAGTGCAGGAACATGTGGAGCTCACATGGTGGCACAAAGTGTTGACATACAAGCTACAGGGACAACAGCACCTCACATTCAGAACAAGGTGACAGTGAGGACATACAACTACAGTAGACTATATATATATCACTCTATATACAGTATGCACATTCAGCATTTTGTCACTTCGGGCATTCAGCCAGCAAACTAGAAACTAGAAAAAATGTCTCATGACCCTGATACCAAGTTGATTTCCAAAACAGAGTTTGGGTCAGAAAGTGACCTTTGAAAGCCGGAAACCTCAGCACCTGGCAAAATAATCGTTCAGTCCTTGGTATTGATCAACAACCCTATCAACCCCCTATAGATATATTATGGTCATTTTGTGCCATGGGACAGTAAAGTCTTACTTACTGCACCTTCAAACCTCTTCTTTGGTGGCATTTTCACATTAGCAATGCTTTCTGTGTCTGTGACTGAAGCCTCAGTTAACAGGCCCTTTATGAAGTTATCCGGTCATCCAGTTTAATTTTTGAATTAACATATTACTCAAGAATAAAAGTAAGAATAATTTAAGGAAAGTTTTGTGAATGAAACCCATCGTCAGTGAAGAAACTGATCACTTGTTCTCAGTTGCTGAAAAGCTGACATCTTATTGGGTTTCTGCTGGACAATAACAATCCAAATCCCTTTTCTGTGCTGTAGCCCAACAACCGCCACCTGACGGCGTTCTGCGAGCTGGTGGGCGTGACCTACCAGGACATGTCCCATTGGCTGTGCCACAGGAAGCTGAAGACGGCCACGGAGACGTACATCAAGACCCTCCCCCGCCTGCAGGCCACCAACGCCCGCGACGCGCTGTCCAAACACATCTACGCCAAGCTCTTCAACTGGATAGTGGAGCACGTCAACAAGGCGCTGATCACCAACGTCAAGCAGCACTCCTTCATCGGGGTCCTGGACATCTACGGGTATGTCTGAGCACGTGCACGAGTGTGTGTGCACGTGTGTGGTCGCTCAATTTCAGCTTTTAAATTCTCATGCCCTAGGACAGTTCAATCTTTAAACAATCTGCCGTGGCATGATACAAGAAAGGATGGCACACCAATATAGCGCTTCATAGAAAATGAGTATGGAATACACAATTAAGAGATATTGTGGTGATTGTAATTGACTAAGTATTGATTTGATTTGTACAATTGATTGATCAAGTGTTTCCTTAGTTGACTCTTAACTTCTGTTCTCCCTCTTCTTCCCTCCTCTCCTTCCTACCAGGTTTGAGACATTTGAGATCAACAGCTTTGAGCAGTTCTGTATCAACTATGCCAATGAGAAACTCCAGCAACAATTCAATATGGTGAGCGGCATGTTTTACCTGTTGAACTGCACACACTCTGTTCAGGAATATTAAAAAATGTTTGGTTTCTTATGTTGATGTCAAACCCATTATTCTTGGTAAAGAGACTGATGTCAAAATATGATGTCAGGTAAGAGCAGGTGAAGCTGCTCTGGGGCGATGGAACTTGCTGTTGAACATTTTAGAGGTGCAAAACATATATTAATAGAGGGTGCCCACTGCATAAGCTTAATTACACATCCACATTCACCCCTTCTAACATCTAAGCAAGGTTTATATGCCACTGCTCAACCTGGATTATGCATAGGGGATTGTTGCATCTGATCCTTTTTTGAACTAACCCCCCAATTTTGTGTGTGTGTGTGTGTGCAGCATGTCTTCAAGCTGGAGCAGGAGGAGTACATGAGGGAGCAGATCCCCTGGACTCTGATTGATTTCTACGACAACCAGCCCTGCATCAACCTCATAGAGGCCAAGATGGGCATCCTGGACCTGCTGGACGAGGAGTGCAAGGTACTCTTCAGACGCTTTGAATGTTTTAATTGAATCCACTAAATCAAATTACAGCTTATATTAGATATACGATATATCAAATATTATAGAGGGTTAACATGGTTTATTTAAGAGTGCAGAAACCATTGTTTTTGATTTTCAAAGGAACAAAGTTGTGTAATATCTGATGTAACCTATGGCCTGTTTTGTAGACCTTTAGTGGAACTATTTTCAAAAGAACATAGCTTATCCTGCGTCAAAAAACAAGGCAGTACTGTAATAAGTGATTCAAACATTATCTTTTAACAATACACTGCAATGGAGCAAAAGCTGATGGACAGTTACGTGAGACTTGATGACTTGCCAAATGAATACTGGGGTTGGAAGTAATAACAATAATAATGACTTTCTCATTATGTAGATGAAAAGGAAAGTGAGTCCAGTAGCATCCTGCATTATGCAGAGAGTTTTGAGCAGAGTGGTTGTGGGTTGTTGTGGAAAGTTTGAGCCCATCTGTCCCTTCACGCCCACGTTCTGCTTTACATTTTTTGACAGTCTACCTGTTAGTGCCTCCCACCACACACTAGACCTGGGTCTCCAACACCCGCACAAATAGAGTTCACGTGTATAAGGAAACCCAGCATAAAACCACGACCATGCTCCAGTCTTCTCATGGTTTTCTTTCCAGTATGCACAGCGAAAATGAATTTGAGACGCCCCTCATCACCTGAGACATCGATGATGTTCTTTTACGCTATTTTCCATGTTTACAGATTGTTTTTCATCAAGTGATGGTTACAAAGTTGCTAATTGAATATTTAGTGTCTCCAGCTCTGATCAGTGTGTCTCCAATGTACGATTCAATTTCGCAGTTTAATTGCATACTGTTTGTTTTAGTTGATACATGCTGTTTCACAGAACTGGCATAGATAGAATGGGCATTTGTACTCATCATTTGGCTGGCGCACTTCAGATAACTTACACTTACAAGAAATATAAAGAGTTATCATAGTAAATGTTCTGGCTGCAGCTGTGCTGAACACCCCAACTTTAAGTTTCACATACCTGTACAAAACAGGGCTCACCTCTGTACCATCCAGATACTTTCAGGACACAGCCAGATCACTAACAATGATACCATATCTTTCTCTGTGGCTGTTAGCACTACAAAGACATTGATTATTTAGTTATTTAGTTATTTATTTATTTTTACATTTTACTTTCTGTGGACAGTGGAGGCAGCCAAAATCTTTTTGGTTCACTGGCAGTTAAAACAAATTGTTTTTAATAGGAAAAAAAATGTTGTACACTGAATGTACAAAATATTCAGGACACCTGCTCTTTTCATGAAGTACACCGATGAGGTGCAACTCAATATCAGGAAGATGTCAGTAATATTTTGTACATTCCGTGTATATTTACAAGCAGAGGATGGGTGTGTACCCCACATTTTTTCTTCCTGATTGTTTCCTTTTAGCAACTCTTCTCTGTTATAATTATTAGATAAAACTTCCCGTCCTGTGTATTGCAGATGCCTAAAGGTTCTGATGATTCGTGGGCTCAGAAACTGTATAACACTCACCTGAAGACCTGCTCGCTGTTTGAGAAGCCGCGCATGTCCAACCGGGCCTTCATCATCCAGCATTTTGCTGACAAGGTGGGCTCGACCGACACTGTATTTGTTTTGTGTCTGCACAGTGTGTGTGAGCAGTGCTTTTTGTCGCCGCAGTGTCGTCCCACTTTCACTGCACTGTTGCTCCAACTCTGCTCAGGAACTGCTCGGAAAATGCAAATTTTGTTCTCTTTTCAGCCAGAAAAGGAATGAGCAGAGTTTTGTGTTACATTACTCCTTTTCAGCTCTATTTACAACAGTATTAGGGAAAAATAGGCTGCAGTGGAGGACAGTTGTAGGATAGATGATGGACTTTTGTTATTGCTACCACTGTGTCTACACAAAGTTTTAGGACCACCTGTTC
>NC_135997.1:23805314-23835314 GCF_048128805.1 Centroberyx gerrardi | reverse complement strand
AGCCTAATGACATACCTGCACACCCCCCCTTCCTCAGCCTCAGCCTAGTTTAACAGCACAAGGGAAAGTTACATCCAATGTATATTGGTAAATATACCATGGAGTTGGTCTACATTCTTCCAGCTACTCTATATCATCATTGCCGTGAAGAAACTTTGTATATCCAACAAGTCAACTTTTCAAAATGTAAGCAAAATATGTTGAATTTCCTATTGACCCATGTGTATTTTTTTACATTTCTGAATGTATTTTTAAGGGTTTTGGGTGGTCTCAGGATCATGAAACATTTTCTTCAGTCAGCTGACAGTTATAGCTATGAAAAGGTCAAATTCAAGGATTCTGCAGGATTTCGAAGGATATAAATTATTAATCCATACTACAGATTATCATAAGAAGCTGTCAATTGAATTGTGTTTTTATGTTGATGGTAATTATGATGATGATGATGATATTGATCTTCCCTTCATGTCATCTCTCCTGTAGTTCCGTAACTCTCTGCAGATGCTGATGGAGACTCTGAACGCCACGACTCCTCACTACGTCCGCTGCATCAAACCCAACGACTTCAAGCTGGCCTTCTCGTGAGTCTCCTCTCTCTCTCTCCTCTCTCTCTGCTCTCTCTCCTCTCTCTCTCTGCTCTTTCTCCTCTCTCTCTGCTCTTTCTCCTCTCTCTCTGCTCTCTCTCCTCTCTCTCTGCTCTCTCTCTGCTCTCTCTCCTCTCTCTCTCTCTCCTCTCTCTCTGCTCTCTCTCTCTCTCTCCTCTCTCTCTGCTCTCTCTCCTCTCTCTCTGCTCTGTTTATGGTCGCTGTCTTCTATCTTTGTCCCTGTCTTCCTCTTAATTAGAAATGTTAGCCTTGTTCCTGAGTAAAATGTTATCCTTGGCCATCATGATGCCATTGAGCAAATGTTTTATTTTTATTGAATCAGTGCAGGACACAAATGCATTCTTGATGCAACACCACATTAATTTAAATCGGCGACATTGCAGTTGTGACATTTTCCAGACTAAAATATTGTTGCCATCAACAAATTATGCGCTGGTGCCACCAACAGAAAATGTTAGTGGGGAAAAAAAAGTTTCGTTTGTGGCCTCTCTGGACCAATCACTTACTATATGTCAGGAAGCTGGGGGTTGTTTTGAAAGCTAATAAGCTCCTTGTCTGCTTTGTCTACCGTTTTAAATTACTGGAAATGAAACTCAAATCACCAGTTTCACTTTTCCCATCCTAGCTCGGGTGTGATTCATGATAGCCATATTGACGGTGGTTATTTGTTGTTGGCAGGTTTGATCCCAAACGTGCAGTGCAGCAGCTCAGAGCCTGTGGAGTCCTGGAAACCATCCGCATCTCAGCCGCAGGCTTCCCATCCAGGTAGGGAGGCGTCCCAGCAACGCTGCTACCATTTCTTATAGACTCATCCTCATATGTTTTGTATGTGTTGTATGTCCTTAAAAAAAAAACAAAAAAAAGCACTTGCATGGCAGGAGTCAAATGCTAATTTACATTGGGAGGATTGTGTTTGCACAGCAGAAACATACAACTGAGTTCCCACTGGTCATGGGTTTTTTCTGGAATATCGTGTTTTGGGAGATTTACTACAGACAGGGAAAGTCAGGAAATTTGATTAATTCTCTCTCAGTCACGGAATATGACGGAATTTTTCACATGGGTCACTTCACAGGAATATACCAAAATGTTCTTTAGAACTTGTTTCACACATTTATTGCATTACATGGTGATTTTCAGCTGTTTTTCTCCACAGCAGCAACTTTTCTTAGATGAAAAACATTAGCAAACCAGGAACAAATAAAATGTTTAGGTCATGAAAGCGTTCCGAGTTAGTTATGGAAAGTGAAGGAAAAGTCATGTAATTTTACATCAGGGCCACAGTGGGAACCTTGATACACATAATATGCATTTAATTACTCACCTTATCTTCATCTCCTTTACCTTACCTTATCAACTTATGTGACAACCTGTGTGTGTTCATCTCAATGTGTGTGTATGTGTACTTGTGCATGCGCATTTTAACATATACGTGTTTCACCTTAACGTGTGTGTGTGTGTGTGTGTGTGTGTGTGTGTGTGTGTGTGTGTGTGTCTCAGGTGGACCTACCAGGAGTTCTTCAGCCGTTACAGAGTGTTGATGAAGCAGAAGGACGTTCTCCCTGACAAGAAGATGACCTGCAGGAACGTTCTGGAGAAACTAGTGCAGGTCAGACAGCTGGATCATGGGACCGACTCAGATTTTAAGTGCAATATCAGGGTTTTCACTTTTTCTCTTAAAAGAGCATTTTAAACTTCAGCCTTTCTGACTAAACACCATTTGCTGTATTTGTATTCATGTACTATTTTACAGCCCAATTTCCCCACAGGGATCATGAAAGTTTCCTCCAATCTAATCTATCCATCTCTATCTTTCTGTCTATCCATCCTGTCTTCCCTCAGGATCAGGATAAATACCAGTTTGGTAAGACCAAGATCTTCTTCCGGGCCGGCCAGGTAGCGTACCTGGAGAAGCTGCGGGCGGACAAGCTGCGCGCCGCCTGCATCCGCATCCAGAAAACCATCCGCTGCTGGCTCGCACGCAAGAAGTACCTCCGCAAGCGCAGCGCTGCCATCACCATCCAGAGGTTCACCAGGGGATACCAGGCCCGCTGGTGAGTGGGCCGCACACATCTGCCTTCAGCCAAAAACAGTCAGACCTCCTCAATTCGCCGAGTCCAGTAAATGTCCAGTAATGTAAATGTCTCGGTGGTGAAGAGACGTGTCGACTTACATAGTACAGGGGGTTGAGAAAATACTGGAAACACCTAACAGTATGTGAATATCAAGTACCTAATAGTACCTTTAAGGCCATAGTTTTGTGGTGTTGGCTGGCTCTTTCCCTTGTTGTTTCTTATTGGTCGTATGAGGGTTTAATCAAAACACGGGGCGTGAAAGTTCAGCTTGGTTGAACTTTGGGTGCCAGGGGGTCAAGCTGGGCGCAGCATCATGCCTGCGCTTTGCTCTGCGCAGCGAAAATATGTGGTTCAAGCCATTGAAAATAATGGGTTTTAGAGTGCAGGGGTATTGATATTGTAGAGTTATTACATCCTATATGAAAGCTACTTCACACGTTCACTTTCCCCAGCCACATTTTCCCAGATGGTTCTGGGATTCCAGCCAGCGACCTTCCAATCACAAGCCCTCTTCTCTAGCTCCTTGGCTACCATCGGCCCCATAAAAGTTAGCAGTTTTTGTGACTGATGCACCTGCAATTCAGGCACCGAATATTTGGCCTCTTTGAAACTCAATTGCCTCATATTACTTTGAAAACTCACATATAAAAGTGATGATTGTCAGACTCGTTTAAAGCTGGAACATACGGCTAATTGACATTCAGCTTAATGTGACTCAATATGATTTATTGTGCAGCTGCTTTTGTAACTGTAATTTAATTACTTCAAAATTAACGTCCTTCTTAATGTTGTATTTCTGGTATTTTGTCCACCCCCTGTACATACTGATCCACATGGTGTAGGACCTCTCAGTGCAATCCCAGCTGAGAGAGTAAGAGAGACCCTTAGAGACATTTGACTAGTTTTAACCGCTGAACTGAGGACAGTCACAGTCAGGCTAGATGGAAAATTGTTGATTGTTTGTGGATGAATTGGATATACAGTACCAAATTAAATCACTCTTAAAATAACTTGGAAATGACTTGTTCTATTTTGAGAAGAGTATGCGGGGGAAATAAAAAATGACTCTATTCTGGGTAAATAACATTAGGGCTAAAGTATTTTAGGCTAAAGTGATATTAGAGTCATATACGGGCTGAAATGGAGACAGAATGGAGACCTGTACAACATGACTTAATCTCTCTCGCCTCTCTGTATTTCTTTCTCTCTCCCCTGCCCCTCTCTATCTCTCTTCCCACCCCCCAATCCCCTCACCCCCCTCTCAGCCTGGCCAAGTTCATGCGTCGCACGCAGGCGGCCACCATCATCCAGAAGTACCAGAGGATGTATGTGGAGAGGAAGCGCTACAGGCAGAAGCAGGCTGCCGCTCTGGCCATGCAGACCATCCTCAGAGCTTACATGGCCCGGCAGAAGTACAAGGCGGTAAGACACACACACACACGCACACTTTAAATGCTTTATTAGTGATTTTATCAGGAATACGACAAAAGAAAGAAAAGCATAATCTTCCATTAGAAATTAATGGGAGCTGAAAATGAAATCCTGAAAACTTAATCATGCCAACGTGTAACAGGCAAACAACTATGAATTTTTATTAATATACATTCAAGTTTTCCACTGTTCTGCGCTGTTCATGTCTTAGAATGAAGGAACATTTAGCTCTTTATATAATCTCTCAGAAAAACAATCCTAGAGTCCTGAAGTCAAGTCTGCAGAAGATCCACTACCCCCTCTCTCTCTCCATCACTGTCTCCATGTCTCTCTACCTTTAGCTGCTGCGGGAGCACAAGGCGCTGGTCATCCAGAAGCACGTGCGCGGCTGGTTGGCCCGGCGCTGGTACAAGCGCTGCCTGCGCTCCATCGTCTACCTGCAGTGCTGCATCCGGAGGATGAGGGCCAAGCGCGAGCTGAAGAAGCTGAAGATCGAGGCTCGCTCCGTGGAGCATTTCAAAAAGCTCAACATCGGCATGGAGAACAAGATCATGCAGCTGCAGAGGAAGGTCGACGAGCAGGTGAGACGTTGAAGCCGAACCTCAGAGAGCGTGAAAACCATTGTTATTTATTGCATAATTTCTTTATCGACAAAAATCAGATCCACACAAGTGTAAAAACCTTATTTTGCAATATTAAGGAAGTTTTATCAAATTTTGCTGTTTACATTCAGCTTTTCTAATTCGATATATTATAATTCCCCAAAAAATTACTTGGATGGAAACCCAGCTATTGAAGCACCGACTTTTGTTTTCTCAGTTCATCTTTCCCTTTTTTTTTTCTCCCCAATTTATTTTCATCATTTTTTTTATACCTTCTCCTGCTATTTTAACTTCTATCCATCCCGTGCCTCCAGAACAAGGACAACCGCGTCATCAGCGAGAGGCTGTTCGGCCTGGAGAGCTCCCACGCGGTGGAGAGCGAGCGGATGCGTGGCGAGCTGGGCCGGCTGCGCGGGGCGGAGGAGGAGGCCAAGAACAACGCCAACCGAGTGACCTCGCTGCTGGAGGAGCTGGAGAGGCTGAGGAGGGAGCTGAGCACCACGCAGCAGGAGAAGAAGACCATCGAGGACTGGGCACAAACCTACCGGGACGAGATGGAGCAGGTGAGCCGGGGGTCCACCTCCATGTCTGCTCCCTCCACCTCCGCCTTCGCCTCCTGTCCTGTCCTGCTCCATCTGACTCTATTTCTATCCTCCCTCCATCTCTCACTCCCCATGTATCTGACTTTATCTCTCTGTCCCTTCGTCTTGGTCGGGGCAGTTCACTCTCAATTCACTGTTTAAAATTTAATTTGGAAAACATAGTAAGTGATAAAGCCCTCATTCTCAGTTTCCTTATAGGTGGCATATTAGAATGTTTGAAATTCACCTTCTGCGGTGACTGAATTGAAAGCAATTCAGTTCTGCTCTCCTCTCCTCTCCTCTCCACTCCTCTCCTCTCCTAGTAAGACTGGTGATACTGTAGCTGTAAAAAAAATATATAATTGAGTCCAATTACTTGAACTTAAAACTAGGTTTTCAGTATAGTTAGTTCCTAATGAGTAGTATCTCCCACAGTGTCCTATACATTACCAAATACTATTTTTCACATAATCCTATATATTGGCACCAGAGGAAAACAGTTTGTCCCCCAATTTAGGAGCCAGAGAGAACCGGGGCTCATGGTGGGCAGAGAGTCCAGTGTTGCACTGGGGCAGGTGAGCACAGGAGCTAGACTAGTGAGGTACTGATTCACACTAGTGTGTGTGTGTGGTCAAGTAGCATAGTATCCTCCTGAACAGTAGTAATGCATCTCTGTGTCCTCTGTTTTGTTTTGTTTTTTTGTTTTCTGTTTTTTCATTCAAACACGGTTATTTATTTTCATCCAGAACACTTAGGAGATGCAAAACAAATACAAATTCCAAAACATTTTACTGTTGGCCTCTGGAGGATATAAGAGCATTTCAGAAAATGTGTAGAATAAAGGATGGAGTTTGATTCCAGTGTGCTTCTGCCCAGTTTGGTGATAGTGACTGGCTAAACTATGGAAGCCCTGAAAGACGGATCCAAATACCTAAGTTTCATCTGGTTGTTTTTTTTCTCCTGTGAAGAAAACATTCACCAAGTTATTTTCTTCTGTTCCTATCTCAATATATTGACTTACCAACAGGATCCCTTTTCTAAGTTTGTGTATCTCAAGTCAAAACTTAGATATTTGCTTCCGCCAAGAGTATCCTCATTTTTTTTTTTCTCTTGCCTTTCAAGGCTTTCCGTACTAAACTCAGGACATATAAGCTAAGAAAGAACTTATTGTTTGGGAAACTTCATGAGATGACTTCCCCAATTAAATGAAGAGGCTCCAGGGAAGGCGCTTTGGTGGGCCTGAAAATAATAATGACGCTCTTTATCTCTGCAGTAATAGTGCAGTAATAGTAATAGTGCTGTTTTTCTTTTACCTGAGAAATGTGGAGAAGTTTCCTGGGTGAGAAACTCTTGTTCTACAGTAGATGTGTAGACTCCCGCCCTGCTCTGCAAAAGGTGGAACATCTTTTGAGACATTGTAGTTATGGTAACGTGATAGATAGTAGATGTGCAAAACAAATAGGTCAGTCATATTGTTGTAGTTCTGCGAAATGCATTCCAGTGATGCTATCGTATTCAACTTGCCGACAGTCACCACCTTTACACAAGAAAACGTGTTAAGGATTGTGTGTGTGTGTGTGTGTGTGTAGATGGTAGCAGAGCTGAAGGACCAGAATGGCTTGCTGAAGACGGAGAAGAACGACTTGAACAGGCTGATTCAGGAACAGAGTCAGCAGATGACAGGTACGCCAACATCACTTGTCCTTTGACACCGACTGCACTGCAAAAAACAGACATCTTAACCAGGCATTTAGTCTGTTATTGAGCTGTAAGACGATCAATCACCATCAATGGACTTGCTGTTTACAAGTGAAACACCTCAGCTTTCAAAATATCCCTCCATGACTTTTCCCAGACCCACTTTCTGTACAAACCGTTGTTGTTAGAGTGTCAGCGTCACCCAGGGAAATAGTCATTATTATACCTCCATGGTATAATAATCCACCATGGTATGTGGGACATTATATCGTCGTGGCAGCATCTGTGTGTGTGCCTGTCTGTGTGTAGAGACATTTTTATTCTCTCATATTTTTCTCCTAAAATATATGCTTCTTTTGTTCTTCCAGAGAAAATGGCGCGTGCGATAGTGCAGGAGACTCAGCAGCTGGAGACGGATCTGAACGAGGAGCGATCCCGCTATCAGAATCTCCTGACAGAACACCTTCGCCTGGAGGAGAAATACGACGACCTGAAGGAGGAGATGGTCTCCTCGGTGAGACACACACACACACACACACACACACAGAGTCATTCAGTCACTCTGGCGTTCATGTGCTCAGTGAGACACATTTATACATAAACAACTGAGTTTTACTTTATTCCAATCACCAAATTCAGTCTGCAGGAGTGGTAGGTGGCTTTTTCCACCAGCGGTAGTGGAGTTTATTGTTGCTACTCTCATTGAAATGATTATCCCTCCCATCTCTAGAACGTCGCCAAGCCTGGCCACAGGAGAACAGATTCCACCCACAGCAGCAACGAATCAGAATACACCTACAACTCCGAGTACGCCGAATTGGAAGAAGGCTCCCGCACCGCAGAGGTAGGAAAGTTGGCGTTAAATAGCTTGCATTTAACAAGAGGGAAAATCCAGGAACATACAAGAGTTTTATTCCAAAATTAGATATCTATCACTTGGGGAAAAAATGATGTCTACTCTACCCTTAAATGATTGCCGACATGAAACTAAAGCACAATGTTGGTTAGAATTTAATTTGTTGATCAAGAACTTACTAAACAAATAGTAATGTTTTTAAACATAGTGTTGTTTTAAATAAAACAAATTTTAGGTAGCAACATTTTTCCATTTTTACAACTTGTCTACACAGCTTTTTGGAATAAAACCTTTCTAATAAAAATGGAAACTTTTATTCTGAAAACCAACTCATGTCAGCTTCATCCAGGTTGTCCAGCTCGAGGGGAAATTTTCTTGTTGTTCAGTTAACTACACAATTCAAGAGATTTGGTAAAACTATGACACTGTGACAGATTTTGTTTTGCTTCAGTAGTCGCCACTTAAATGTATTTCAGTCACATTCTAATAACTACTCCCTTTCCTAGCATTCATAGCCTTTCATGAAAAGGTTGGCATTAAATACGTTTCACATGGTAAATGCACTGTCCTAATGTTGTTTTTATGTCATGCAGGATGTGACACGTGGAATAGATACGTCTCTCACCCTCAAGCTGCAGAAGCGTCTCACAGAGCTGGAGCAAGAAAAGCAGTCGCTCCGCAACGAGCTGGAAAACAAAGAGGAGCAGTTCCAGCGGGCTAGAGCCAGGGTAATGAGGCACAGTAGCTCTGCTGTATGGAGCCGGACACTGAGGACTGCTGATGGGCCTGATGGGCATCGGTCCGGTCCGGCTGAGTTTCTCACTTCTTCACCCAGTGTGGGGTCGGGGTTATTAGCAAATTAAACACTTAAAGTTGCAATGGCCTTATTCCTTATTGTTGGCCTATGTATTAACCTATGGAAAAGTATTTTAAGTTCACAATTACACTGTGTAAGTACCTAATGAAAAGCTCCCTAATACATAATATAGTGTAACAACCCAATGTATCACAATTGGTTTTTTTTTACACTTTTCACTTACATTGTGTTGTTGCACCCATCATATAATGGGAAGCATTTAGGAAGTACTTATATAGTGTTATTGTGTACAGTATTTAGAATGGTTTTCCATAAGTTAATACAGAGGTTAACACACTGGAATAAAGCCTCTGTAAAGTCTCACTGAAAATGGTCAGCAGTTTCAGGCTTTAATCAGTTTGGGTTTGGATGTAGATTTGTAGGGTTTGTGTCAGGCCGGGCTCAAATGTTCAGCTCCCTGTCAAGCTGTGCTACTGTATGTGTTACAGCTACTAATGCTACAGACTGCATCCCACTCTGACAGGCTTCTTCATAATCGTGTTTTCTCCCTATTTCAGGATGATGCGGAGCATAAGAAGGCCCGCGGGGCAGAGCTGGAGTACGAGTCCCTGAAGGTAAGACGTCACAGCCGGGCTAAATGGATAAAGCTTGAGTGCCTGACAGGACGGTCTTAGACAGACAGCTAAGCCTGACTGCAGATAGGAGAGTCAAGTGTTAATGCGGCAGCACTGCCACATGCTCTCCCACTATTTCCCATGGTTCCAGAGCGCGACTTACTCCAAAGTAATCCTTGCTTTGAATATGTTATGGTAGCATCACAATAACTGCTTGGTAGTAACTGCTGGAGTAGTACACTTCATGTTTTCAATGCCTCAGTCTGATTGAAAACTAAACTAACTAGGGATGCTAGGGATGACTTGGGATATTAGGATTGACACTTTGAAGAGTTTATTGCTCAAAACTTACAGAGCTTGCTACCAAATAGGTTTAGCATCCAACAGAGCCAACTAGACTCAAGAGCTAGACACCACATTTCTTTAATTGATGTCCTTAAAAAGCTTTAAAAAGCCCCATTCTTCACCCCTAACTATGACCAAAACCCCTCTGACACTAAACCCTTCCACTCCTCAGCGCCAGGAGCTGGAGTCGGAGAACAAGAAGCTTAAACATGACCTGGCGGAGATGAGGCAAAGCCTGCTGGGTAACGTAGCCGCAGGCGCCGGGGCTCCGGGCTCCCCGGCCTACAAGGTGCTCCTGGACCAGCTCAACGCCTCCTGTGAGGAGCTGGAGGTCCGCAAGGAGGAGGTGCTGATCCTGCGCTCCCAGCTGGTCAGCCAGAAGGAGGCCATGCAGCACAAGGTGAACGCCTCCTTCCACCTCTTTAGTCTTCTCAGAGTTAGGACAGGCAGAGGGAAAGGGGGGCTTTTCTCTCTCAGTACCTTTTCTCAACAATGAATTAGCCCAATATTCAGCCTGTATCTAAAATAAGCATCCACATGTAATTAGTTAAAAACAAGACATTTCAGTGTTGTAAGCATACATTATGAAATGTATCCACCTCATAATCTCCACAAGGTTATGTTTTCACCGCTGTCTGTTTGTTTGTTTGTCTGTTAGCAAGATATCTCAAAAAGTTACAAACGGATTTGGCTGAAATTTGGTGGACAAATAGCCCTTGGGCCAAGGATCAGTTGATTAGATTTTGGTGATTTTCCATTATTAGACAATTTTCTGTTTTTTTAGCCATAACTCTTATGCTGCGTTCATGTGCTGGTGGGAAAGCCCAGCATCTTGGACTTCTAAGCCAGCTGCTAAACAGCATTGCATTTACGTGCTATTTTTGTCAGAAAATCAAACCTAGAAGACAAATGATAAACAAACATAACCTGCTATGGAGGCTGCAGCTTTGCAAGTTGGAGAATTGCTCAGCGTTGGCAGAGGTTTGCGCTCTATTGAGTGCCTTCAAGTTAAGTGTTTGGTTTTAGGGCAAAATTTGGACAAAATATAACCAGGTCATTTTTTCATAGCTATCTAGTGTTTTCACTGTACCTCAGTGTGTCTAACTGTCTCTACATTCTCTCCTCCATCCATGCTTTCCCTCAGGATGAGAAGGTACAGTTGAAAAACTCCATCATGCATGAGTATTTGACACTGACATTTACCATGGCTCGTATGTATAAAACCTCTTTGAGAAAGAAATCTGATACAGAATCAGTTTGACCTTTCACCTCAGACATGGTGACTAAGTAAAAGAGGCCCACACAGTGTTTCTTCTGTCCTCATTCGCTAGTGGTGCAGCACCACATCATGAATATTACAACCACTGGGGCCACCCATAACATTACAGAGGAAACAGTTGATCCATGTCACCAATACTAGATCAGCACCTTGCTCTAAGAGGCTTTATACATACAGACCCAGTCATCTTCAAGCTGTAGTTTGAATCATTTTGTGTGTCTCATCCTTGTCTGGGTGAATGCACTCATCCACCATTTGTTTTCGCTTGAAGTCACAGACGCTGCCCCTCGATGGCAGCTTTGCAGTAGCCATTTTGCATCCCACCTAGTCTGTAATACATTTGAGGATGAAAAATGGTGAAAACAAGCAATACATTTGCATGCATAATGCTGTACACATGACAGAGTGAAAGGTAAAAGCAAAGGGTTAGTGTAAGAAGAACAACAACACACACTGGATTTTTGCTTTTACTCTAAAACTGTCTACAAACATTTTGAAAGGGACTGATACTGTTGGCCAGTATCTGTATCTGTTAACCTACGTGTAAATTATTTGTTCTGCTGTTGACTTGCAAAACAAATACATGGCATGACAGAGTGTCTGCTGTAGGTTATAGCAGAGTGATGCATATATGTGCAGGCCGTCTCACACCTCTCTGAATTGACCATTAACAACATGCTAAGCTCTCAGCATTGTCAGGAACATGTAACAGAACCTCCCACTGTATCTCTTAAAAACCCGAACAAGAGGCCATCGCTGTGAAGAGAGGCTCCCGGCAGACAGACAGCTTAAGTGCAGGCAGTGCGACACTTGATGGCTTGTCACCAGCTGAGCCCGGGGCTCCTGCTGGGTGATAATCGTCACTGTAAAAGGACAGTTGTGCCCGCCAGCTACACTCCAGCTGGCAGGGAGCCGACGACACATATGCTGACTGCACACAGTGGAATGTGAACATGCATATTAATGGGACTATTAATATGCAGGGCCTTGCTTGTTTACATTCATACACATTAGCTGTGTGTTAGCTTAGGATTATGGTAATAATGTTTATGATGCAGCATCATAAAGTGCTGTCACTACATTACAAATCCACCGTGACCTTCTTACTGGGTAAGCAGTTGTTAGCAGCCAAGTTACTCTCTAAATGTGGCGTTCTTCTTTCTCTCTCTCTCTCATCCTCTGTTCTCTTTAATAACTCCTACCCATATTCTCTCTCCCTCTCTCCTCTTCTGTAGGAGACCATGACCGAGCCTTCTCACTATGTTGAGGATGTGTCCAAACTGAAGGACTCTGATGAAATCAAGCAAGCTTACGTTGGCCTCAAAGATACCAACAGGTACTGTATTACCACTAGTACTCTTCCCCCATCTCTATTCTTTACTTTACACATGTTGAATTCACTCTCAGGTGACTCCCACCCTCCTATCTTTTATCCATCTGGTGTACTTTCTTGGCTTATAGAGCTCTAGTTTTGTTGTAAACACTGCAATGATGTATGTGAAAGAAGTATGTGTGTGTGTGTGTGTGTGTGTGTGTGTGTGTGTGTGTGTGTGTGTTTCTGCACATGCCACCAACCAAGAGTGTGTGTGTTTGTGAACGCCTCTCTTTGTTCTGTGCAGATCTCCTAGGTTCTTGCGTAAGCCGCTGGAAGTGAATGAGCTCCTGAGTAGGCTCAGGTAACCAATGAGACGTGGCCTATGCATCATGGGACGGAGCATGCATGGCCACGCTGTCGCTGAACAAAGTCGGAAGGGTTACATGTGGCTGAGATTAGCTGAAATGGCTGAATCCACATTGTACTGTTGATGAAAGCTTGGTTAGCTTTGCGTAGCGCGTCTGCCCTAACCGCATGTGGAATAACATGCCAGCTCTAGCCTCAGTCTGTTCTGTGTTCTGTCTTGGTTTCACATTAACAGCACTGGGATGTTCATTGACCAGTGTTCACTGAAAGTTAAGGGTGTGTATTTGACTTTAAAGTCAATTTTCAAACTTCTTTTACTGGGCATTTTGGGGAAATGTAGGATAAATGTGTTACTTTTGGCCGCTGTGGCAGACCTGCATGAATCTTATAGTTCAGTATGAGTTATAGTGGTGTTTCTTAAACCATAGGCCAGCACCCAAAATAGTTTCTGGTGGGCTCCCACATGGCTAAGGTCCTAGTCTGAGACAAAATGTGATTTAGAGAGTTAGAGAGTTAGAGAATTGAAGAACACCTTAATCACAGTATATACAACACCATAGGTTAAATCCAGGTTGCAGCATGGAAGCATGGAAATGTCTGAGTTAAACAAGGAATTTTCTTTATTTAAGTAAAGGTTGATACAATGACTTCTTTATACACTGATGGCCCAGCAGTGATGCAGTAGGTTTGAGGCTGTTGTAGGAGGCCTCCTGTCTCAGCTCTATGGAATGAACTTGGCTTGAACCCTGCATGAAAACACCAGTTTGTTTCTTTTGTTTATGAAGGCAGAGATACGCAGCATCATTTTAAGGCATTTTATGGTAATACACAACAGTGCCAACAGTTCGTTCACAGTACTTTTACTCCTTTTAACCCAGCATGTTATCCATGGTGATTTTGTTCCATTATCAGTTCCCCTTCTTCTGTAGGCAGTGTTGCTCGTCTCATTTGCCTCAAAATGCTGCACACAGACAGTATCATGCTGGTAAGATAGACATAAAAAATCAAAAAGATATTCTAATGTGTCTAGGCAACACAATTTTTCAATATGATTAAAGCAACAATGTTGAGGCAACTCCTTCGGACTGTTACTCATCAAAGCTGCCCAAAAACTTGTGCTGTGTATCGCTGCCTGCCTTTAACTCCCTCTGTGTCTCTCATGTTGCTTCATTGTTGTTTGTAACCTTTTTTGTTCCTGATGTTCAACTCCCATCTCTATGTTCACACACTGACATTTGGTGTCAATCGTAGTTGTCAACCTCAACAAATCAGAATCATAAAAGTACAAGAATATATTCCATTCAGAAAGTGACATAGGTCTAAAATATACACAAGTCAAGAATATGCATGTAACACTCCATATATACAAGAAAGCATTCTATCTCTATTTGCATTCAAGGCAGCATGGCATGGCCGTCGGTTGCAGCCGCAAGTGAGAATCCAGCAGTGCAATGAAACGGCATAACATGAGTTAGCTGCACTCAGTGTGAGGGAAATGCATTGAATCAGTCCTGGAATAAATCAATATTACAGCCAGGTTTGTATCACAGCTGCACCTTCTTCATGGCAACAGTATAGAAGGCCCAAGGCTGTTGCATGCACACATCAACATACAGACACACCAGATTATTCTCGTTCACTTTTGCTGCAGCCGCAACCACATACTGTCACCCACCCACACATCCCACCCCACCCCACCCTGTTTTGTCATTCTGCTTTTCATGTTCCTTTGTGTTCTGTGTCGGTCAGATCCCCCACTCCAGACTTCCATAAGCTGAATGAGGACGGAGAGCTGTGGCTGGTATATCAGGGGTTAAAGGAGACCAACAGGTGTAACTGTGTTCTCAACGCAAGTGTGTTTGCGAGCATGGCGTGTTTGCCCTTCTCACAGGAAAGGATGTGTGCTCCTGTGTTCCTTCCTTTAGATACTTTCCTTTTTCTGCCACACTTTCTCTCTCACTCTTTCTCTTCGGTTAATTATGTCCAGAGCCATATATCTAAAAAGATTTATGTTGTGGAAATGAGCAGGGCTCCTATACTGCCCTACAAAGGCAAACAGCAGGTTTAACAGCACTACTAGGTTATGTGTTTCAAAGGTTACTACAAGGGTTTGGGTTTCATACAGTCCACTTCGATTCCAACAATATAGTAGGGCTGGAGATACATTTTGAACTCATTTTTCTCAGGTTCACTTCTTGCGCAGGACAATACTTTGTTTAGTTTCCAGTGCTTCCTAGATACAATGTTCAGTGAGCTGATGTTGCTAAGCAACTAAGTTTGGCTGATATTGCTCAGCAACTATGTTTAGTTCCAGGAAGTAGAAACTGAATCGCTGAGTTAGGGTTAAAATTGTTCCAGTCCCCTAAGTGCTGCATTGCATCTTTTCTAGATACAAGGCTTTGGTTTTGTCTTGTTCATAGCCTCATGTAGCAGGATCCGTCTGTCCTCCTGACACTGTCTCTCTCACTAACCGCTTATCACTCACTCATAATGACGATGTGTAGACTTTTGTAGCTACATGTAACTCAACATCCATTGCAGACCTCAAATAGTGTTTACAAAAAAACTTTATGCTTTGTTTTATTCCACTTTGGGTGCCAGATGGGTGGGGTTTGCCACAAAATGAGTGCCAGAAAGACAATCAAAGCAATTTACAGTCATTTTAGGATGCTTATACTTTTCTTTGGTAACCTACCTGCCAATGTATGAGTTGTCCAGATGCGGTAAACTCCACCCACCTGCTTCACCAAGTAGCTCAAAACAAACGCTAAGAATTATTTGCAAACACTGTTTGACTCGGATCTGATACATGGTCATTGCTCCACCTTGAACTGTCACCTCCGCTAACTCTCCTCTTTGCCGATGTTTCTCTCAAAATCACACACAGGGAGAAAAACATGAAACTTTTTTGATCAAACTTTTCAGAATTTCCCCAACCGATTTTAATTTCTTTGCTGCTGCAGATTGAATGTTGGTTGGCTACTTGCCAAAGTGGCTTGTACTGCAAGCTAACATTGTGACTTTCCCTGTAGGGAAAATCTGTTTTTGAGTACCCCATTTTAATTTTTATTATTATTATACATTTTTATTGTTTATATTAACTGTTGGTTCTACCTCTGCTTCTAAGCATGCGTCAGCAGTTGGGTTTATCATTCTTACCGCTGCTGATTCAGTCATAGACTTTTGACCGGAGTTTCTCCGAGACAGAGAGGAGAGTGGAGCTTTATGAATAAACGAACCTCATTCAGACAGACTGGGCTGTTGATAGTGTCTGTACAGCATGCTGCTGCCCTGTCACTACACTACAGGTGGAAAACTGAAGTCTTCTCATCCACTCACCACTAGGAGTCTCTCTCTCACTCTCTTTTTCTTTTACTCACTCTTGCTATGATGCTGATTTTGTTTTCCCCTCTCTCCTCAATTTCTACCCTCTCTCCTATTATCCCTATTCTTTCTTCCCCCCACTTTGCATACTCCCACATTCCTTTTCTCCCTCCATCTCCTCCTCGCTCCGTCCCCCTCTCTATCCGGTCACTTCATTCAACTCCCTCTTACTCTCCACTCTTTCCTCTGATCCCCCACACTCCCTCTATCACACACCTTCCCTCTCCTCCCTTCTCCTTCCTCCGTCACTTTCTCCTCATCCTTTTCCATCTCCTCTCTACATCTTCTTACCCCCCCGTGTTTCTTCTGTCACACACTCCTCCTCCTCCTCCTCCCTTCTCCTTCCCTCTCCTTTCCGTCTCCCTCCTATCCTCCCCAGGTTGCTGGAGTCCCAGCTGCAGACTCAGCGGCGTAGCTATGACAACGAGGTGGAGGCGTTGCGTGGCGAGCTGCAGAACGTCAAGGAGGAGAACAACCGTCAGCAGCAGCTCTTGGCCCAGAACCTCCAGCTGCCCCCGGAGGCCCGAATCGAGGCCAGTCTGCAACACGAGATCACCAGGCTCACCAACGAGAACCTGGTACGCCACGACACACACACACACATACAGACTAGGGTGGGGTATGTGCAATTTTTTTCACAAATTGAATAATGACATGAACTCAAAGAATCAAATAGTCGAAAATGTTTGTTTTTTATATGTAGTCACACCGATGTCTTGCAACGTGAAAGTCACATGCTCCCCATAACAGGTCCATCTGATTTAGCCTATGATGAAAACTAAAGACAACCTCAATGAAAATGACACCAATAGGCCTGATCTGATTTAAAATGAATGGGGGAAAAAATCACAACCCCTTACTTACTATGTTTGAGCCTGGGTCTTCCACATTGGAAAACCCTCTCACTGTGCACAGAGGTGGGAGGAATGACAAGAAACTGTTTAGCCAGGACACCAAATCTCTTGAAATGGTTTCCGTTCCTCTGCCACCGTACAGTAGATTTTGGTTGGGCAAAAGTCAATTTCAGCATCCCTTTTGGGTAATCTCATGCCCATCCCTAATACAGAGACACACACTGGTATATGTACAGCACTAGCACCCACCAAATGGTGCGCCGCAACACACACAGGCATAAATATGCACAGGCATGACTAGATATACTACAAACACACTTCTACATGGAGAGCACAGGATCAACCATTTCACAACAAGAATCTGCTATACAACAACACATGTACACATAAAGACACACATACAGTATACACCTGTACAAAGACAGCACAATATCACCTACTCACCAAGAAGAAAACCTGGTACATCTGACACACACACACACACACACACAGCTGCTCTTTTACACTGATACACAACAGCAAAATGTCACCTGGCTCACTATGGAGAGCCAGGTATGTCGCAACACACACTCATATGGCCTATATACATACACATATATACTGTATATACAGGGTTTGGAAGGTAACTTTTCAATGTAATCCATCACAGAATACTGATTACCTGCACAAATTGTGTTCAGTAACATAATTCACTCAAATGATGTAGTTTTATTGCTTCTTGATTACATTTGGATTGCCCTTCCTTCAAAATCCATAGGAAATTAAGTTACACTGACAAAGGATTCTAATTTGCAAACACACACATTGTGTCACATACATACAGTAATAAGTAGAGCATGGCACTAATACTGATAGGGTTGGTGGTTCCAGTCCCACCGGGGCCACCCAGGCAAAAAATCAAAGGCTCTTTGAATTAAAGCAGCCGCCAAATGCCCCTGTATGACACACACTCACCTGTGTGGATGGTGTCGCCTGACAGGAAATCTTGGCTGACGACCCCACAGCATCCCGAGAGGCTCGAGTCACCATTTTACGACGGATGGTTGTATGTAGAGACAGCGTGTCTATGCACCTGTGTGTGAATGTCTGTGTGTATGCATGTGTGTTCAAACTAACTGAGAGGTGTGTGTTCAGTGTGATGTCGGCTCTAACTCCCTACAGCAGTGTCTTCTAACTCACGGCGGAGCGGCTCTGCACCCTGTTCTCTCTCCTAACAGCCAGCAGGCAAATCCTGCAGCAATCAGCTCAGCAACCCTCCTCTTGATTTGAGATCCCCTTGTTCTTTCACACTCGCTGAGTGACACAAGACGGTTTGCCAAAGAGGAATACTCACATTTTCCAAGACAGTGTTGAATGATCTCATGGCATAGTACAATTTCTCCTTTATGTACAAAAAGTATTCAAATTTGTGAATATTATTGATAATTTGGTTTTAAGTAATTTAATTTACAAAGATATCAGCTTTAGCCAGTATTCATTTCAGCTGAATGTCTATTGACAGTAAGTAAAAAATTTGCTACTCTTGGACAACAATTGAAAAAGCTTTAATATTTAAACCTGACAGCTTTTGGCTGCAAAAGCCTTTATTCATTCCTTTGGTTGTTTTGATTCATGCATCTTGGCGGAGCTGCAAGGCTCTGGCAGATTTTTTGCCGTATTTACAAGAAGTGGAAGAGCTGGCCAGTGCAAAGCCATTTGTCATGCATACATGTAGAGAGTGCCATTCGAAAGTGTTGGAGTGTTCCTCTTTGCCACCAGGGGGCGACAGCCTCAAGGCAGCCTGAGCTTCTGTCTGCACCCTTGATGTGGTGGACCAAGATAGACCTCTTCCCTCACTGTTCTCTTGCTTCTCTCTCTCTCTCTCTCTCTCTCTCTCTCTCTCTCTCTCTCTCTCTCTCTCTCTCAGGATCTAATGGAGCAGCTGGAGAAGCAGGACCGAACCATCCGCAAGCTCAAGAAGCAGCTGAAGGTTTACTCCAAGAGGATTGGAGAGATGGGAGGTACGAATCATCGCAGGCAGCAAAGTATTGTAGCAGAATTGAGAAATGTATTGTGACAACAGAGGAGTGTCTGTCTGGATCATGTGTCTGTATCTCAGTGTGTGTTGTGTGTGTGCTGTTGTATTACCTGACAAACCTTCCTTGTGTGTCTCCCAGCGGGTCAGGCGGAGGGCCAGACGTCCCCAGGGCAGATGGTGGATGAGCCCATCCGTCCCGTCAACATCCCCCGCAGGGAGAAGGACTTCCAGGGAATGCTGGAGTACAAGAAGGAGGATGAGCTCAAACTGGTCAAGAACCTCATTCTAGGTCAGAACTGGTGATAAATATCAATTGCAGTAACCAAACTAGTAAAGACTAAGTGTTCATTGGGGGGTTTACTAAGATCCAAGGTCCATGGGGGCAGAGTAAAGATGCAGAAAAAAATCCAGCAAGTCTCAGTAATTATTCATTCTTCAACCAATCACAATTCAGGGCAATGTTCAAAACTAAGGGTTAATGGGCCTTGTCTTGTGACTTGGTATGATAGCAACAACTGTTCATCTGATGCTAGCCTTGATCCAGGTCTAAACTCATGTCTCCTCTCTCTCTACAGAGCTGAAGCCTCGCGGCGTAGCGGTGAATCTGATCCCAGGTTTGCCAGCCTACATCCTGTTCATGTGTCTGAGACATGCAGACTATGTCAATGATGACCAGAAGGTCCGCACTCTGCTCACCTCAACCATCAACAGCATCAAGAAGATCCTAAAGGTGTGTGTGTGTGTGTCGGTGTGTGTCGGTGTGTGTCTGTGTTCTGTGTGAACCAGTAGTGCTCACAGGAAGTACGAGATAATGAAAATCCTACAAAGGGATGATAGTTTTCTTGGTTTTCCTGGTGTTTGACTGGATCTTGATGTGTATATACACAAAGACTTTTCATGAATTGAGTTATTCCAGCATCATTTTAGGGTTAGGAGTTAAGGCTGGGGCTACATTTAGGGTTAGGTTAGGTTTAGACCATTTAGTAGATTGGGCTCAAGGAATTAATGTAAGTCAGTCAGTGGAATGGCCTTGCAATGATGGTAATACCAACTATTGAGTGATTGTGTGTGTTGGTGCATGCACCAGGCCAGTGAGCATGCATGTATGAACAATATGAGTGGCTATGACTGGATTCAGTCAGTGTTGTGGCTGAGTCCTGTTGTCAGTAAGTCGATTGGAGTATGTCTGATGAGTCGATGTGTGTTTACTGACTATAGTTTGTTTTTCCTCGTCCTGTCAGAAACGAGGAGATGACTTTGAGACCGTCTCCTTCTGGCTGTCCAACACCTGCCGCTTCTTACACTGTCTGAAACAATACAGCGGAGACGAGGTGAGACTAACACACTCGCACAGATACACACAAACACTGCTGAAGTACATTGCAGTTAATTCGTTTGTTAAAAAGAAGGGATTGAAAGTGTGGCTACACTTGTGAGTAACACAATAATAAAAAAGTACAGAATGAATTTGGGATTGGTACCGGAGTTTCAATCAATTCAGTTACAAACTTAGTGTTTTGCGACGTCTATAAAGATCATGCATACATACATAAATATCATGGATTATTACTCTGGATTATTGGATTGTTAAAACGGAATTGCTACAGAAAAAACATTGGTAAAATCTTACCAATTCACCGCCCTACTCATAAACACACACTCATTTTTTCACTTTTGTAATTTGTTAACCTGTATATGTGTGTGTGTGTGTGTGTGTGTGTGTGTGTGTGTGTGTGTGTGTGTCTCAGGCCTTCATGAAGCACAACACATCGAGGCAGAACGAACATTGTCTGTCCAACTTCGACCTGGCAGAGTACAGACAGGTGATCAGCGACCTGGCCATCCAGATCTACCAACAGCTCATCAAATGCATGGAGAACATCCTCCAGCCCATGATAGGTAGGGTGTGTGTGTGTGTGTGTGTGTGTGTGTACGTATGTGTGCCTGTGCTTGTGCAAGCTTATGTGTGTGTTTGTGTATGTAATAATAATAACAATAACAGTTCTGCTGTAATAATATTTTCACAGTACTCTTGAGTTTGCTTGCAGAGCCTTTTGTTAGCGTGCATGCATAAATTAATGTATTCTACATATGTGCATGATAGCTTACTATTACGTGTGTGTGTGTGTGTGTGTGTGTGTGTGTGTGTGTTCCCTGCAGTCTCCGGCATGCTGGAGCACGAGACCATCCAGGGAGTGTCGGGGGTGAAGCCCACTGGCCTCCGTAAGCGGACGTCCAGCATCGCCGACGAGGGCACCTACACCCTGGACTCCATCCTGCGGCAGCTCAGCGCCTTCCACTCCACCATGTGCCAGCACGGCACCGACCCCGAGCTCATCAAGCAGGTGGTGAAGCAGCAGTTCTACATCATCGGAGCCGTCACCCTCAACAATCTGCTGCTGCGCAAGGACATGTGCTCCTGGAGCAAGGGCATGCAGATCAGGTAGGGGAAGTGCCGGGGTACAGAGGGGGCTGCAGAGCCGGGAGAGCCAAACTATAAGAAGAGGTCATGATTTAGTGGCATGAGATGATATTGCGTGTATATGAGGTAGACATTGTGCCCTCATTTTGGTTAATTAGACATGATGCATATAGTTCCCTCATTTTGGTTAGTTTGTACCCTCATTTTCATTATTTTGTACACAATTATTTATTATTCATTAATCATTATTTTGCACACAATTTACATGAACTAATAGTGTAGTAGTAGTAGTAGTGTAAATGTTTTTAAGCGCATGCTAGCTCATTCAGCAAGTTCTTTTACTTTTTACTACTTAATTTTACTACTTGCCATAATTAGTTGAATGTAGTGGATTGCATTGATTTATTTAGTATAGCATTGATTTATTTTGTGTAATTAACCTGATATTTTGTTGAATAAAGTTATATTCAGTTTAATCAGGCTTTTGTTAAGGTATAATGAATATACACATTTGTTAGTGTTACTTTTGGTTAAAAAAATCTGCGATGCAAGGTGTTATTTGTAAGAAACAATTGACAAAGATATCGAGAGCTAATGGGCTATACTGTCATCAATATGCAGGGATGCTGAGGGTTGTTATAGACTTTATAGTTGATCAGCTGCAAGAATTTAAATCACTCAACACGTAGAGTTTCTCTAACGTCACGTCTCTGACTGGCTCTATATTAACCTGTGTGTGTGTGTGTGTGTGTGTGTGTGTGTGTGTGTGCGTGTGTGTGTGTGTGTGCAGGTACAATGTGAGCCAGCTGGAGGAGTGGCTGAGGGACAAGAGTCTGATGGTGTGCGGAGCCAAGGAGACTCTAGAGCCTCTGATCCAGGCCGCTCAGCTCCTGCAGGTGAAGAAGAAGACTGACGAGGACGCCGAGGCCATCTGCTCCATGTGCCACGCCCTCACCACCGCTCAGGTAAACCAGCCAATCACAGCCTTCCATCAGCAGGGTACTCCATGCCCAGTAAACTTCCAGTATCCCTATTTTTGTGTGGATCTTCAATCCCCCATCCCCTGCCTAAGTCATGATATGTAAACTCATTTGTGAATACACTTAATTTTTTCTGTCTGCTTGATCCATATTTATGACCAGCACGAAACTTGTCAACTGGTTCTTTTATTAAATGAGTTCCTGTGCTTTTTCTGTTCCAGATTGTGAAAGTCCTGAACCTCTACACTCCAGTCAACGAGTTTGAGGAGAGAGTGTCTGTTGCATTCATACGAACCATACAGGTACTTTACTCCAGAAGTAGTATTATCTATACAACACAGGTTTTTGTGCATATTATTATGTAACTGTAAACAGTCGGGGGGGATGTTAGAGGGGGCATGAAGCCCCCACTGACACAAATTGATAAATGCATTCACTTAGGGTAAATATTGAATTTTAGGGGAAATGTGAGGGGCAACAAATTACCTGCCTCCCTGTTAAATTTGAACAAATTACCAAATGTAAAACTGATGATGTCCAACTTTATTGCCTTATCAACACAAAGGTTGCTAGGAATATTTCTTGGTGCTGCTGCCAGTACATTGAGTACTACATACAAACACCAACACACACCATCCAACAAGGTTACATTGTTGGATGGTGCATACAAGTGCATCAGAATTGCACCAGTAATGCATCAGTAATATGTAAAATGCATCAGTAATATCAAGGTATCTAAAAGTACATCACAGTATTAAATGTACAGAAAAAACATCAAGATTTAAGAGTTCAAATCACTAACTGATTGATTTGGGAACAGCACTTTCGCTATGGCAGACTCATGGTTCAGATATTCACTGTCTTCCAAAATGGAAATGAGCTCTTCAAATGTTTTTTTTAATTGGAGCTTCCATCTTTTCTTCTCTCCTCTCTTTCCCATCAGACCCGTTTGCGGGACCGTTGCGAGACTCCCCAGTTGCTGATGGACACGAAGATGATCTATCCAGTCACCTTCCCCTTCAACCCGTCCTCCCTGGCCCTGGAGACCATCCAGATCCCCGGCTCCCTCAACCTGATGTTCCTCACCCGTGTCTAAACCCGGACACACACGCACACACACATACTCGCACACACACACTCACACACAGCGTTACACGCACAAACACCACCCCGTGCTGAACTTTCAACATGCATCTGTACAAATTCGTACATCCTCTGAACTTAAACACGCACGCCTACACTCATGTGCACTTCCTCTCTTACGAAAACACACATCGACACACGCGATCGCCGCCGCCGGTTCAGATCGGGCCGCGGGGCGCCACCGTCCATCCACCGCTTGTATAAACGCCAGCCTCTTAGAGACGCCACAGGACCAGATCAACGCCTCCAGTACTCGCTCTCCGGTTCTTCCCCTCCGATCCGATCCGACCCCGGTTCCCCCGCGCCGTTCCCCCATGCTCCCTCCCTCCTCTGTGTTTCAACTAGCTGTTAAGGTAGCTGCTCTTCTCGTAGTCTCGTTCTCCAGTGGGAATGTACCGTTACACTTGGAGCAGTGTTTCTCAACTGGCAGGTCGGGGGCCCAAAAGCGGGTCGCAGACAACGAACATCTCAGATCGGCGGGTTGTCGTCTAGCCTGGCGTGTCGGGTCACCGCTTCATAGGTGGAGTGGAATATGACTCCCAATAGAAAACCAGTTGAGTAATACTGCAGTAAAGCTCGCTGACCACGGGCCGGGCTCCGTCCCGTACGGATCCCCATGTTCTCATTTCACTCTCTGAACACAGTCAAGCCAAGACAGAACCCGTCGTCTGTACCATATGACTTATACATATATAAATATATATAAATACGAATAATATATATATCATGCTAGGGTATTTTATTTATTGCGTTTACCTCCCGCCCCTCCCCGCCCCCTCTCTTTTTAAACTCTTTGCAGAAACTGTGTGAGATGTGCAGGATGGGACCATCGCTCCCTCGGCTTTTTCAGGCTGGGCAGGACGAACAGCTTCGTAAAAGACGGTTAGATTTAGTCCCAGGATAGGCTGTTTACGTCAATAGCAGTTTCAATACGTCGTGTTATTTAACGAGCGCCGCCGCAGTCTGTTTTTGGAAGTAGACGTTTATTTGTTAGCCGACGTATCGCGATCTTAACGTAGAGCTCTCGCTTTGTCTCGTTCGACCTGCGTTCCTGGCAGATGAAGCGGAGCGCCGATGTAGCACGGGTTTTAACTGAGGAGAGATTCAGAAGGTGCGAGGTTCAAACTCTGCCGAGGGTTTGACCCGCTGCGGTCTGTCTATACTGTTTACAGCTGTAACAAGAGCTGAGCGTCACAGGAGACACTGGTATCAACACACACACACACACACACACACACACACACACACACACACAGTACATTACTCTCGGCCTACTGCTGTATCGTAGGGGGTTTTGCACACTGGACACTCCCAGCGCTCTCCTCTCTCTGCTAGTCTTCTCTAGTCACAACTCCAGGCAGAGCTTTGAATATGTTTTACTATGATCAACTTGTAATTATTTATTTCAGTATTATTATTTTCTTGAATATCAAAGGTTATGTTTATTGCCAAGCCATGTGTCACTGAGCGAAACAGACAGAATGGTTCAGGTCTTTCTCTGCGGTTGGTTTCGGAGAGTCCGCCTCACATGTACCCACTTCTACAATAATGCCGTCTGCTCCTCCACACTTAACACTAACTGCAGCTTTGTGGACCAACTCCTCTCCCTCCTCCTACCTGTCCACCCTATGCCTTCCTCTTTAGCGCGTCAAGAAAGCACAACACGGGCTTTTGTTGCCAAAAACAACTGAACTGAATTATGGTTTTTCCACTTGGCAAGTACACCGTGCCATACTCATACTGACATAGTAAGTTATTTTTCCCCTTTGTGTTTGGTTTGGTTCAGGTACGATTCTTGGCATCCTGGTAAAGGACCCAGACATGTTTGGTACTTTCCAAGGGTGCTGCCAAGGGGCGACATCATCACATTCATGACACCTAACTCAACATACACACCTGCACAGCGCTCCAATGGAAAACCAAAAGTCGCTGATGTTGCACCACACCCATAATAGGCCCAGTATGGCTACAGCACGGGACTTGTCCAGTGGAAATGCTCCATAGCGTGCTCCATAGGTCAGCTGTGTGAGTTACCAGCCATTAACTCACATGCTACTGCGTTTATGTTTTGTTTTTTTCGTTGTTTTATTTTTTACAGAGAACAGACCTCGGTGTAGTTGAGAGTGACTGGATGAGTGTCAGGGAAATCTGCCCATGTCGTCACGGCGATAAGAGTCCTCTATCAGCGTTAACGTTATCCTCGTTGCCTCGTGTTTCGCACTTTTGGTTTGCTTTCCTTCCTGCTGTGCCGTTAGTATTACCAGTGAACCAAGTTTGCCTCTGACCCTTATATGAACCTTATTTTGCCTAACGACCTCACCCCCTTAAAGAGATATTTCACTTTGGTGGAATGTTTTCATTTCTTTTTTAGTGTGTATAAGTCTACAGGAGATTTGTGAATGGTCACCTGCCAAAATTGGCTAATGCTGGGGTCTGTAGTCAGCACCGCTTTTCTTATATTTAGTAGATAGAGAAGAGTAGATCAAGGTATAGAAGAAATTTGGCAGTTATCAATATTGATAGCTGGGAAAAACACAGTGAATCTGTTTGGCTGTCAATGTCAGAGGCTGACTGCTCCTGAGTATCTGTGGAAGTGTACATGCTGAGAAGTGTAAATATTTTACCGAGGTGAAGTATCTCATGTGACTAGACCATTCTCACTCAGACAAGCTACAAATGAAAACGAATCGTCAGTGGAGTACGGAAAAGTTACTATTTTGAATTTGTTTTGTGGTGCAGTTGTCTTTAAATATCATGTAATATCCATCTGTTTTTATTGGGACCACATGTTATGGAATTGCCTTTTTGTTACACTGTATGGATTGATAGGCGGTTCAAAGTATGGTCTGTAAAGAGTAAAGAGTACATATCTGCAGATTAGATTAAGGAAAGCAAGGCAATAACCGAAGGATTTAACCATATGAATGTTTAAAAACTGTTCATGAAGCATATGATGATTTTAGCTGCACGTTTTGGACAAAGCCTTATCTGACTTATTTGCTATCTGAATGACTTAAACACATTATCATCTTGTGATATTATTTTTTTTTGTCATGTCTGTCAGTGCAGTATTTTATTTTTTTTGTTGGAACCACTGTAAAATGGGTTTAAATCATTAAACGTGATCTTTTTTTTTTTGTGTGTTTTGATAAGGTGTCCTTTCGTCCTACAGTTGGTGTCAAAGATGAGTTACATTGTGTCAAAATGCACTTTTTAAATATTGCTGAGGAAGTCAAATAAATAGTAATGGCTATGGTCTACCTTAAAGAGAAATATTTCACACTTTAGGTTTTTTTTTTTCTTCATTCATGTGAGTCCTGCCATGTTTTTGCAGAACTGTGGCCTGTTAAGCTTCCTCTACCACATTCCCTATGTGAGTGGGACGTTTCCCTCTCAGTCAGTTAAATTTCCTGCTAATTTATTATCACTGACGCAGGCCACAGTTCAGAAGGTGAAATACCCGGATGCAGCACCAGCCTTCTCAGACTCGGTCCGGCTGTCCTTGCTGGACGTATTGATGTATTGATTGAGGAAAGGCTGGCCTGGTTTCAGACAGAGAACCACACTCGCTCACTGGCTTGTATTGCGGAGCGGAGCTGGGGCGTCCCGTTCCCCTGGGCTGCTCTTGGGCTCTCTAAGAGGAGACTAAATGTCACTCCTCATTCTCCTTTTTTACAGTTGGGAGAGCTGGTTGTACGATATGAGGTAGCCATTATAAATTATCATTGTTCTTATCAGCACTAGCATTGATCGCGCCATTTTAAATTGTTAAAAAAAAACTGGTCAAAAGATTATCATCACCCCAGCTGTTGTGGTACTGGCCCGAACATGCTGAAGCCAGCACCCATCGTTTCCTCTCTCTGACCCATGTGTACATTTGACAAACTGGACTGTTTGTAGTTTCTGGTAGCTGTGCTTAGTGAATGTGTTCACCATTAAGAAACTAAGAAACTTGGAATAAATTGTCAAATCTGTAAAAGTAAAATAAAAGAATTCAGCACTGTCTGATTGTCTGTGGGAAATCCTTTCTGTTGTTTCGTATTCTGAAGCCTTGTCAGTCCAAGAAATGTGATTATTTCAGTCGTGTAAAATGAACACACACCAGTCAGAGGGAGCAGAGATCACATATTGGTGGCACTGGAAGGCGGTGAGATTATCTTGCACAAATGGTCAAGGAAAACTGCCACTACCTTAAGTGCCTCGCAACAAAGATTTCTGGTCAGTTAGTGTATTGAATTCTTGTCAAAGTTGTTTCTTTTCTCATGATGGTTGACATCAAAATCATACAGCACACCTAATAATCCATATTGGAGATGTGTAGTTGTCTTCTGACTACATGTTGAGCTCAGTGGTCCAGAGATCAAACTCTGTCTCACTGTCCAACGTCTGTTTGCTATTTCAGTGGCTGGGAGCGGCCTGGAGCTTTCACAGGTAATCAGAGCTGGATGTAATAGATTACATGTGATGGGATTACACAAATCTTATTACAAAACAAACATGTCACATTATAGCAAACATTCGTAGAAGAGAGAAAAGTCTTTTAATTGAGATTATACACACAAATATTGAACACAATTTATAATACTGGTTTATGATGGTTGTATGATAACACTGATCAAATTGCAGTCTTTACATTATAGCAAAGTATAAATTCAGGTTTGTATGTATATGATTTTTGGAGTCAAAGTAATCCAAAAGTACCTAAAAGCAATCACGTTACATACTGGGTTGGAAGTAATCCAATGGATCAGGTTACCAACCATATACAATTTTAAATGAGTAATTTGTAATGGATTACTTTGTAAAGCCCCTTCCCAGCCTTGCAGGTAGTGTTACAGGTACGTACTGCATGTGGCCTGCAGTTAAAACCACAGCAGTGTCACAGCTTAAATGCTTCACTAAGAAGCTTACTGTTCCCTCTCTGTCCCTCTCCTCCAATCCTCTTCACTGGAAAACTCAACTTAGTCCTCCAGAGACAAATACCTGCTGTACGGGGAAAATAATTCTCTTGTGAGGTAAGATTTATATATTTATTATTCGACTTGTCTTGCCATGTGGCTGTTATTTGTGGAAATGTACTTGCTTTAGCAGATTCATATTGGTGCATTTTGAGTTGAGATATATCAGGTTGGAGTTATGGAAGCTAGTGTGAAAATCAAATAGTCAAGATATAGATGTAGATGTAGAGCATGTACAGTGTGTGACTAATAAACCACTGAGCATCTGTTTTAATTAAAAAACAAAATCTATTCTGTATAGCTGATGTGATAATGCAGTTTACACTCACAGTCAAGGCACTTCTCTTTAAAGACCATGAACAGTCTACTTATGAAGACAAATCTCAGAGCCTCTACAAACTAGAGTGAGGGCCTTAGGTGAAAATACAGTGAAAATATCATCAGCTACAACAGGTTTGTGTTTGAGCACAATGATAATGCCGATCTGTTTGAGGTGAAATGGCTGGTATATTACAATGCACACTTATAAATGTTATATATAATATTAGTGTGCATGGAAGGATTGAACGCCTTAAAACAATTAACTACTGTATCTGAAAAAGCTTTCTGAATATGTGTATGTAGGTTTTTGGGTGTACAGCTGACTAGATGTGTTTATACAAGTTTTATTAGAGGACGCTGAGGAAAATTTAGTGGTATATTTTGACTATTAATGTACAGTATACATGACATGACTGTCCTGTAAGGTAGACCAATAGTCCGTAAGCTACTGACAGGTATGTTGGAAAAGCTATAAGTTATATACTCTTATTTAGACGAAAACAAGGCACTGCTTCATTGACAAGTACAGGCCCGTCGTCAAAATGTAGCTTTTTGTGATGAGTAGCGATATTCAGTTGTTATTGAGCTTGTCAAATGTTTATCCTGTATCTCCTGTATACTGAGTGTGTACTGGATGTGTGTGGCTCCCAGAATAGCTGTGCTCCACTCCTCTCCTCTGGAGAAGGATCAGCCTGAAGTAGATTACCAACTGCTTATCTCCTGTAGAGCGTCACACACACACACACACACACACACACACACACACACACACTCACAGGCCAAGCGGTCACAGCCCAGTACAGAAATCAAAAAAGCCTCAGTCAAGACAAAAGAATCTCCCACATGTGGTTTAGCTGATAGTTTCCTCCATGCTGTGCAGAGTGTATGAGTGATAAAAACTGCAGTACTTTGGTTAATCGGTGTGTATGCGTTTGTTTGCATGTATGTGTGTGTGTGTGTGTGTGTGTGTGTGTGTGTGTGTGTGTTTTCCACAGGTGTGTTGGTGATCAGCTGCAGCCATGTGTGACCAGACGTTCATGGCCATTACCTTTGGCCCCTGCGACAGCTGCAGCAATGCGAGCCCTCTGATGAACATCTACATCAAGAGTGAGCCCATCAACTACTGCTCCTTCTGTGTGGAGATGGTACGGACCTGACTGACCTACAGAGCAACAGCAAGGTTCAGCATTCACAGCTGGACCTGTATGACCAAACGGCTGTCAATGTTTAGAGTGTCTGAAAAAAAACCCAGTATTTTTCCTACAATTTGATTTTTAAATCTAGCAAGGAACAATTTGATGGATCATTTCACCCAGTCACTTCATATTCAAGAGCTT